>NW_026125119.1:0-109573 GCF_943737965.1 Phodopus roborovskii
CCACCTGTCACCCATGTTCAGAGGTCCCTGATTCTGTCTGCTGTACTTGTTCCCACAGCTGTCAGTTGGGGTCCTAAGCTTCCCATTTGCTTAGGTCAGCTGTTTCTGTGGATTTCCCCAGCATGGTCTTGATCCCTTTGTCTGTCACTCCTCCCTCTCTACCAACTGGACTCCAGGAGTTCAGCTCAGTATCAAACTTGAATCTGCTTCTGATTCCATCAGCTGCTGGATGAAGGCTCTGATGGAATTTAAAGAGTAGTCATCAATCTCATTATAGGGGAAAGTATTTAAGGTAGTCTCACCAGTATTGCTTGGATTCTTAGTTGGGGTCGTCACTTGTGAGTTCTTGGAATTTTCCTGGTGCTAGATTTCTTATTAAGCACATAACTGCTGCCTCTATTTACCTTATCTTTCCTTCTTCTCCTCTGTTCTGCTACCACAAACTTGATTTGTATATTTTATTATTCATTAGGAGATTGGTCTGTGTGTCTCTCTTGGTTGTATCTTTGTGTGGTTTGGGTACCAAATAATTACAGCCTCATAAAAAAAGCTTGACAATACCCTCCTACTTCTATTGTTGGAACAATTTGGGGACTATTAGTATTTCTAATAGAGTTTTGCACTGAAACACCTGACCCTGAGGTCGTTTGTTTGCTTTTGTTTGTTTGTTTGCTTTTTTTTTTTTGGTTGGGAGACTTTTTGATGACTGCTTCTGTTTCATTAGGGCTTATAGGTCTGCTTTAAGTTGCTTATCTGTTCTTGATTAAATTTTGGTAAGTGAAAGCTATGCAGAAAATTATCCATTTTCTTTTGAATTTTCAATTTTGTGGAGTACAGGTTTTCAAAGTATGACCCTAATGATTCTCTGGATTTCCCTCAGTGTCCATTTTGTGTCTCCCTCTTGTTTCTGATGTTGTTAATTTGCATTGTTTTCTTTGTTTCCACTTTATTGATTTCAGCTTTCAATTTGATTATTTTCTGGCATCCCCTATTCACTCTTGAGTAGGTTGGTTCTTTTTCTTCTAGAGCTTTCAGGTGTGCTGTTAAGTCTCTAGTGTGACTATTCCACAGTTTCTTTATGAGGGATTATGGTGTTTCCTCATAGTGCTACTTTCCCTGTGTCCCATAAGTTTGGGTATGTTGTGCCTTCATTTCATTGAATTCTAGAAGTCTTTAGTTTCTTTATTTTCTTCCTTAAGCCCAGGAGTAGTGTAATTAAGCATTGTTCAATTTCCATGAGTTTGTAGGGCTTATGCAATTTTGTGTATTGTTGTTGAATTCTAACTTTAAGCTATGGTGATCCAATAAGATACGGGGGGTTATTCCAATTTTTTTTTTTTTTTTTTTGTATCTGTTCAAGGTTTGCTCTATTTACTGAGTATGGTTAATTTTAGAAAATGTGTAAAGAAGGTATATTCTTTTGTTTAGATAAAATATTCTATACATATCTATTAAATCCAATTGGGTCCATAACCCTAATAGTTCTTTGATAAGTTCTGTCTGGTAGTCCTGTCCAGTGGTGAAAGTGCATTCTTGAGAATCTCCCACTATAACTGTGTGGGTTTATGTGCGATTTAAATTTTAGTAATGTTCTTTTATGAATGTGGGTGGGTGACTTTGAATCTGGGGGCATAGATGTTCAGAACAGAGACTTAATCTTGATGGACTTACTACTGTGATGAGTATGAAATTACTTTCTTCATCTTTGTTGATTAATTTTAGTTTGAATTCTAAATTTGTTAGTTATTAGGATATCTACACCAACTTTATTTCTAAGGTCCATTTGATTGGAAAATCTTTCCCAACACTTTACTCTGAGGTAACGTCTGTCTTTGAAAGTTAAGGTATATTTCTTGTGGACAAAAGTGTAGGATTGATTCTGTCTTTATATCCACTCTGTCAGCCTGTCTTTTTATAGGTGAATGCTGAAGGGCTTGATATTAAAGAATACTAACTAACCATATCAGTGGTTGATTCTTGTTAGTTTTTCTGGATTTGTTGTTTTTAGTGGTAATGTGTGTGTGTGTTTCCATCTACCTTTTTTTTTGTTTTTTGGTAATGTGGGATTAAATATTGCTTATATTTTTGTTACGAAGAGCTAACTTCCTTGGGTCATAATTTTTACCCCAGTACCTTATGAGGGCTGAGTTTGTGGATATGTATTGTTTAAATCTTAATTGGTCATGGAATATCTTGTTTTCTCCATCTGTAGTAATTGAAAGGTTTGCTGGGTATAGTAGTCTGGGCTGGCATCCATGGTCTCTTAGTGTTTGTAGAAAATCTATCTAGGATTATCTGGTTTTTAGAGTTTCCACTGAGAAGTCTGAGTAAGTCAGGTGTAATTCTCATAGGTCTCCCTTTGTATGTTGTTATTTGACCTTTTTCTTTGCAGCTCTTAATATTCCTTCTTTATTCTGTATCTTTGGTGTTTGACTATTATGTGGAGAGGGTTTTTTTTTTTTTTTGGTCCATCTTCTTGGTGCTCTGTAAGCTTCTGGTACTTTCTTTTCTTTAATTTTTTAAATTTAAATTTGAAACAAGCTTGTTTTACATGCCAATCCCAGTTCCATCACCCCCTTCCTCCCCCTGTCTCTCCCTGATCCCCCCCCCCCATCCTCTTTCTGCTCCCCAGGGAGGGTAAGGCCTTCCATAGGGGCTTCCAAGTCTGTTATAACATTTGGAGCAGGGCGCAGGCCCTTCCTAATGTGTTTAGGGTGAGGAAGAGTATCCCTCTGTGTGGGCTGGGCTCCCAAAGTCTATTAGTATATTAAGGATGAATACTAGTACACTAACAGAGGCCCCATAGACTGCCCCAGTCCACTCTCGCTAACACCCATTCAGGGGATCTGGGTGGGTGCTATGCTGATTTCCCAGCTATCAGACTGGAGTTCATGAGCTCTGCCTTTTTCAGGTCCAGCTGTTTCTGTTGGGTTTCTCCACTGTGGTCTTAACCTCTTGCTTATCACTCCTCCCTCTCTGCAGCTGGATTCCATGAGTTTGGCTCAGTGTTTAGCTGTGGGTGTCTGCTTCTTGTGCCATCAGCTACTGGATGAAGGCTCTAGGATGGCATATAAAGTAGTCATCAATCTCTATTGGGGAAAGGGCATTTAAGGTACCTTTTTCCATTATTACTGTAAGATTGTTAGCCACATCATCCTTGTAGATCTCTGGAACATTTTCCTAGTACCAGGTTTCTCTTTATACCTTAATGGCTCCCTCTATTATGGTATCACTTTCTTACTCCTCTCTGTTCTTCCCCTAACTCAAATCTTCCTGCTCCTTCCTGTCCTCTTGCTCCCTTCTTTCTCTCCCTGCCTATTCATCTCCCCCTTCCCTATGCTCCCAATTGCTCGGAATCTTCTCCTTCCTTTTTCAAGGGGAGTAGTAGGTCTTCTTAGGGTCCTCCTTGTTTCTTAGCTTTCCTTGTGGTGTGGATTGTAGGTTGATGATCCTTTGCTCTGTGTCTAAATCTCTGTGGGTGAATACATGTCATGTTTGTTTTTTGTGACTGGATTACCTCACTCAGGATGGTTTCTCGTATTTCCATCCATTTGCCCGTGAAGTCCAAGATTCCATTGTTTTTTGTTTTTTTCCCCGCTGAGGTAGTACTCCATTGTGTAAATGTATATTTGCTGCTCTTAATATTCTTTTTTTTCTGTATGTTTGATATCTTGGTTATGTAGCAGGGACTTTTTTTGTGTGTGGTCCACTCTACTTGGTGTTCTGTAAGCTTCTTGTTCTTTCATTGGTATGTCATTTTTTTGGTTGGGAAAGTTTCTTCTATGATTTTGTTGAATGCTGTTTTCTGCACCTTTTAGGTGGGTTTCTTCACTTCTTCTATACCTATTATTCTTAGGTTTGGCCTTTTTACAGTGTCCCATATTTACTGGATATTTTGTGAAAGGGATTTGTTAGACCTAAGATTTTCTTTGGTCAATGAATCTATTTCTCCGAGTGTACCTTCAACACCTGAGATTCTCTCTTCCATCTCTTGTATTCTTCCAGTTTGCTTGCATCTGTAGTTCCTTGTTATTTACCCAGCTTTTCTATTTCCATCATTCCCTGAGACTGTGTGTGTGTGTGTGTGTGTGTGTGTGTGTGTGTGTGTGTGTGTGTGTGTGTGTGTCTATTTCAGTTTTCAAGCCTTGAACTGTTTGAATTGTTTCTTCTACTTTTTGGGTCTTCCATGTCTTGAAATTTTTGTTTTGTTTTGTTTTTCCATCAATTCCATTTCTCACCACCTCTTTGAGGGTCTGTATCATTGTCATAAAGTCGTTTTTAGGGTTGTTCTCTTCTGTTTCATTTGTGTTGTCACATTCAGGTCTTGCTGGTGTGGTGTTCCTAGACTCCTGTGGCATCATATTGATCTTTCTGTTGTTGACTGTTTGATATACTGTGATCTACCTATCCTTTCTTCCAATGCATACCAGTGGGGTCTCTTTCTCTCCTAGTGTGTACAGGACCAAGGTTCTCTTCTGGTGGGGGCATGCAGGTCTAGTAATCTGATGGCTCTCCCCTTCTAGTGGGTGAAGTTGGGACTAGGATGCTGGCAGAGTCTGGATGGCCTGGTCCACTAGGTTGGGTTACTCTGTGCACTTTCCTAGATCTTGGGAGGCTCTGAGCAGGGCCCTGGAAGGCAGGCCAGAAACAGGCTAAGTTCACCTCCTCCCATGGTTGGAGGTGTTACTAGGAAACTGGCAGACTCTGGATGTCCTGGGTCTGCTGAAACAAGCTCCTGCATATGTGCACAGGTGCCAGTAGTCAGGGGGCTCTGAAAGGGGCACTGGTAGGCAGGCTCCTCCTGTGGGTGGAGGCGGGACCAGGATGCTCTCTTGTACTTTCATGGGCATGTTCTTCCTTAGATTGGGAAAATTTTTTTTCTTTGATTTTGTTGAATATGTTTTCTGTGTCTTTGAGCTAGACCTCTTCACCAACCTCTATACCTATTATTTGTAGGTTTGGTCTTTTCATGGTGTTGATGGGAGATGCGATTCTGTAAAAATGTTTCTCATACTGGTTTAGTGAATAAAGCACTGTTGGCCAATAGGAAAGCAAGATAGGCGGGATTAGGAGATGAGGAGGAAAGAGGAAGTAGTAAGTAAGGAGTCAGCATGGAGAGACCCGGGAGACCAGACACCTGCCCCACTCCCCAGTAGGTGAAACCACGTGGAAATACATAGAAATGGGTTAATACTTAAGACAGAGCTAGCTGGTAAGAAACTAGTACCTGGCCAACAGAATTGTATCTAATACAGAGTCTCTGTGTGTTATTTGGGGCTGGCAGCTTGGCGGCAGGACAAGACCAGGTGAAGGGTGGAAAACCTTACTCTTTACATGGTGTCTTATATTTCCTTGATATATTTTGTTAAGATTTGTTGGATTTAACATTTTCTTTGGTTGGTCAGTCTCTCTTTCCTTTAGTGTATCTTCAACATCTGAGATTCTTCCATCTCTTGCATTCTGTTGTTTATGGTTGCCTCTGTACTTCCTTATCATTTACCTACAGTTTGCAATATATCAATTTTAATAAAAAGCCATTATCTTTTTTCATTTTATTTGTGAACATGTTTATAAACACTCTCATTTTCAAAAGTATTGGATCTAAACATGACTTCCACCCAAGGAACACACAGAACCTTTTCCTAGAACCAGTTACTTTAGGGCCTCTAATGTGTGGGACATACTACAGCATTATGTAAGCAATATGAAGACCAATTCATTTTGAGCTTATTGAAGGAACTCCAAACTTTTAGAAATATAATTACTAAAACCATGGCTTAAATTTAATTGAGTAGTTTTTTGTATAGAATTTTGAATAAATACTGTAATTAACAGTAATTAACAGCCACAACAAGAAATACAGATATAAAGTCATGCAGAGATGTAAGATATAGATCAAGAATTTGGATTTCAGTGAAAAGCTTGGCAAGCTATAATAATTATAGAATATATATATATATATATATATATATATATATATATATATATGGCTTAGCTTACTTTTTCTCACAGTGCTATGTTATTGAAAAGATATGCACCCCAGAAAGCACCAGTTGGATCCATTACAAAGTTGGGGATCAGGTGAATGCAGGTGACAGAGCCACATAGGCTAATGATAACTTCAAGCAGTTGTCTGTTACAAGCATTCTTTCTCACCAGCCTAGTCCCAGAGCCACATCAGCCCCAAATGAAACACACAGACGCTATATTAGAATAAAACTGTTGTCCAATGGCTTGGCCTTATTGGATAGCTCTGTCTTAATTATTAATCCATTTCTATCAGTCTGTGTATTGCCATGAGGCTGTGGCTTACCTAGTAATGCCCAGTGTGGTGTTACTCCTCTGATAGCATAGCGACTCTGGTGAGCTCACTCTGCCTACTTTCCCCAGAATTCTCCTCTCGTAGCCTTACCTGGATAATCTGTGTTTTATTCATCAACCAATAGGAGAAATATATAGAATAACATCTCCCATCAGTTTTCTGTGATAAAGCACCTTGACCAAAAGCAACTTGAAGGATGGATTTACTTCATCTTATAGTTCCATATCACAGTCCATCACAGAAAGGACTCAGGGCAGGATTTTAGGGCATGAATCTGGAGGTAGGAACTGATGCAGAGGCTATGAAGGAATGTTGCTTCCTAGCTTGTTTCAATGGCTTACTTAGTTTACTATCCAAGACTACTTTTCCAAGGGTAGCACCATACATAGTGACCTTGCTTTTTCAATATCAATTAATAAAATGCCCTATAGAGAAACCAATAGGACAATCCTATGGCCTGAGTTTTTCTCAACTAAGATTCCTCTTCCCAGATAAATCAGATTAACATAAAAACCAGCCAGCACACTTGACCCCTTGTCAAGTGGGCACACAAACACATCATTACTCATCTAGAACCTTTCTTCTCTTGTCACCAAAATGACATGTTGATAGTAATGCAATAGTACGTAATATTTCAACTTTGAAAAGTTCCACAGTCTTCAAATTTTCAAACACTTTAGAAGTTCAGTCTCTATAAAATACCCAAAGTAGCAAAGTTCAAAGCCTATCTAAATTATTCAAATTTGCTCTAAAATCCCGGTCTCTTAATTGCATCATCCAGGAAAATAGAAAATAAGTAAAATACCTTCTTATTCCAAAAGGTACAAGAGAATAGCCTCAATTAGACCAAAGCAAAACAAAATTCAACAGTGGAACAAGTTCAGTGCTTGATGTCTAAGACCACCTTATAATTGTCTAGGTTCCAAAGGGCTTGACTGATCTCAATTCCTTGGCTCTGCCATTCACAACACATAGCACTTGTCTCACAGGCTCAGACCAGTTCCACTCTATAGCTGCTGCTATCCTTGGTGTTGTTCCAAAGCACAAGCAGCTCTAAAATCCTGGGGTCTTCATGGCAATTTGGATGAACCTTCACCAGCCTCTCTCCTTGATCCCTTCCATACTGGTGTTCTCACTGCCACTGAGGCTGCTTGTTCACCCAGCAGCACAGAGGTGCTGCTTACAATGACATTATCACATCTTCAAATCTTGTGTCCTTTAGAAAACTTTCACCCATCACATTATGCTGCTAGCATGAGGCACAGCCTTAGCCTCCACTGAACCATAGCTTCTGAATCACTGCTTTTGTGTAATGATTCCAAGGAAACACTTCCTACATTTCACTTCAATAATGATGCTCTCTTATTAATTGTTAACATCACACACAGCCTCAATAGATTCTTGTTTCCCTATGACATTATGTGAGCCAGGTTTCCACCATCTGCATTTCTCTTAAAAGTTTTCTTTTCCAATCTTCTCCACTCCCACTGAGCTTTGAACATCCAATGACTTTTCCAATCCAAAGTTCCAAAGGTTTTTCATAATGTTTCCTAAAAGACACGGTCAGGCCTGTCAACAATAATACCTCATGGTTTGGCACCAGTTTCTGTCTTAGTTGGGGTTTATATAACTGTGATAAAACACCATGACCCAAAGCAACTCTGAGTTTAAAGTCCATCACTGAGGGAAGTCAGGGCAGGCACTTGGAGGCAGGAACTGAAGCAGAAGTCACTAGGAAATGCTGCTTAATGGCTTGGTCATTCTTCTTTCTTATAGCACCCAGAACCACTTGCCTAAGGGTGGCAACATCTATGGTAACTAGACCTTCACATATCTATTATGCACCAAGAAAATGCCCTAAGACTTGACTACTATTAAAGCCCTTGGAAGTGTTTTCTCAATTCAGATTCTTTGTTTTCAGATGACCCTAGCTTATGTTGGGTTGATATAAAATTAGTCAGCATAGTAACAGACTGAAAACTGAGCCTGCTATATTGGGTATACATGGTGAAGGTTTTCTAGGATTCCTATGAAACTAAAAAATTAATATGCCCTGAAACTCTAGGTTTATTGTAGATCTCAATTTAGTGTAAATATGGATTTCTAGCCTATTGGTTCTCTCACTGGCTCCAAGTCCAGCTTGCATAGAAGCCATTAAATGACCTCTGTCAACAGGCCCTAGAGAAATGTAACTCTAGATTTTACTTATTTCATGGGCTTGGGTTTATGGACTGCAGTGCCAATGAAAAACCCTCAGATTTTCCAGCTAAGCATGGCTAGGAAGCCTGCTTAATAGAGGACATGGTAATCTGCCAGACGATTGCTTTTGATCCTTCTTGAGAACTGACTCACGCTACCAAGGGCTTAAAACCTTGCTGTTTATTATTAGCTGTGCACTAGAAAACCTTTCGTTTACAAATCATTTAAATTAGTTTTTCCTCCCACGGGCTGCTGATTAACTCACAGGTTGAGGAGCAAAGTATGGCTGAAGCAGGTTAAAAGACTGCCCTGTGTTACGTGGCAAAGCTGTGGGGGGCAGAGCTGGTGTGCCAACAGAAGTCCCAGGAGTGCTGTCAGCCAACTGAGTCAGTGTGTAGCTGAGCACTGCTCCTTTCAGCTCTGTTTGTGATTCCTAAAGCATCCCTCGCCACAGGCACTTTGCAGATCTTCTATTTGGTGTCCACAGCTATGAGTTATCCGTTAGCAAAATGTATCTGAGCTGCAGGGTAAGTAATTGAGTTAGAATTCTTCATCTGACTTTTGAGCCTGGGAAAAACTGGTTTTCTTAAGCTTCCCACAGCCTCCATGTACAACTTTTCTAAAGGCCTGTCAAACCTCTCGAATATTCAAGGAGAGATAGTTTGTACTTGAGTTTGAAAATGTGTTTATTTTTGGCCTTGGCTGACTAGAATAATGGTCTGGGAAATGTGTGCATGAAGACAGTGAATTAAGATAAATGCCCCACATTTGACTCCCACACTGACAACCCACCTTCATAAACTCATATGCCTTCTGAGTTGCTTTTTCCCTCTTTAAATATATAAGGCTACTGAAAAACAGCTGGATAATTTTTTAATCCATTTTTAATTATTTAGTTGTTTGTAGACCTTATAGTAGAATATGGAGATTTTTAATCAAATAGTTTCAAATAGTTGATAGATGTTGAGAAGACTTGTTTCTGTGGCAGTTGAAGATATTAAGGCTGCTTTTGTCTGTGTGTGTGTGTGTGTGTGTGTGTGTGTAGATTGTTTACTGTTACCCACTTCTCGTGGCCTGGTTTTTGGATGAGATGTGAAATGTCCTGCAGGAAGGCTAATGTACTTGTTAACTTGGCGCCAGATGGTGATGCTTTTTGGAAAGTTCATCAGTCCTTTAGGAGATGGAGACATGGTAGGGAAAGAATGTCACTGGTGGTGAGGCTTGACATTTTGTAGCCTGGCCCTAGGTCTGGCTCACTTTGTGCCCATGAATGTGTCAGGCTGTCTCCTCCTACAGCTGCCATGCATTCCTCATCAGGAAATACCATAGCCCTATGAACTGTAAGCAAAAATCAATTCCCCATGTAAGTTGCTTTTGTCAGATATTTTTTCTCACAGCAAGATAAGTAACTAATATACAGGCCTCATAGTCCTCTAAATTCTCACATTAAAATATGTTCCTGCGTGTTATAGTATGAGGGAGCAATGCCTCTGGGACTAACTAGGTCATGATATAGAGCTCTTAGGGGAGTGGGACTAAGGTCCTTATAATAGAAAACACTGGAGATCAGACTCAGACTGAGAAGCAGGGCCATTTTTAACCTGGAGTGGGGCCCTCACTAGGTCCCCAAACACTTGTACCCTAAGCTTGAACTGGCAGTATCTAGAAATATTGTCATTGTGTATATGCCTCCCATACACTATTTTGTTAAAGTCCTCCAAACTAACTTGCCCCCCACTATCTATCTATCTATCTATCTATCTATCTATCTATCTATCTATTTGTATGTATATATATGTATGTATGTATGTATGTATTGGGTTCTCCAGGACCAAATTGAAGCAATTTGTCTTTTGTTTCTAGGGCAATCATAATTAACTTCCCTTAGCTTTCTTCTCCACTTATCCTTCCTGGCTGCTTTAAAATATTCTTCCACTTTCAGCATCCCCACCCAAGCATATCTCCTCTTCTAGCCCCCTCTCCTATACTCCAAGATTGTTCTACTCTTTTCTCTCTATTCTGGTTACATGTTCATTACTCTGGGGATTACCTCATGGGGTTTCAGAGAGAAACAATCTGACAAGGCAGCCAGTGCACTCTGCATAAAGAACTTAATTGTTAAACTAATTCCCTCAGAGTTATTTACCTTTCAAAATGGGCTTGTTAACCCAAATGAATCTTTATCTGGTAGAATTTCACACCTGAGAAGATGAAAGGCAACCTATTCAGGCAGTGTGAAAAAGAGACTCAAGGGCAGTCAGTCAGATTCCACCTTTCCCTAGTATTGCAGTTCATACATTTATCCATGATGTTAGATAACTATAAGTGCTGTTAAACCTGTCTCTAATTTTAGAATTATTTTCCTGTAGAATATTAGTCAGTTCAACTAATCTTTAGACAAAACTGATGGAGATTAAATAAGAAACATTTTGATTGTTGGATTTTTGTTCAACGTACTTGTAATCATGCTATTCATAAAGAGGATTATTTATTTGTAGTCTAAGGGGTCTATGACATCCCTCTATGATTGACATGTCACGTACTGATATTTTCTTGAAGTTTACAATATCAGTCACTAGCAAGTTAAAAAAGAAAGTGGATGAGCTGAACTCCTAGAGGGGAGGAGTGACAAGCAAAGGGGGTCAAGACCAAGCTAGATAAACAGAAACAGTTGACTTGAACAAGGGGAGTTCATGATCCTCAGACTAATAGTTGGGAAACCAGCATTAGACCGACCCAGACTCATTGAACCCCTGAATGTGGGTGTCAGTTAGGGGGCCTGGGCAATCTATGGGACCTCTGGTAGTGGATCTGTATTTGTCCCTAGTATGTAAATGACTTTGGGAGCCCATTCCACATAGAGGGATACTCTCTCAGCCTAGACACATGGGGGGGGGTGGTCCCAGGCCCTGCTACAAATGATATTACAGATTTTGAAGCTCCCCCTTGAAGGCTTCACCTTCCCTGGGGGAGCAGAAAGGAGATATAATAGGGGCTTGGTTGGGGGCAAGGGAGGAAGGGAGGGTGAGGGAACTGAGATTGACATGTAAAACAAACTGGTTTCTAATTTAAAAAAAGAGGGGGTGACAAAGTGGAGATTGCTTATGTTGTTTAGCAAATGTTTCTTTTTATCCCCTCCCTCTTCTTTTGTGGGTGCAGAGCTAAATTGATGGCATTAACCCCTTGGTGATTTTGATTTTGTAGGAATGGGATATAAAATAATTCTATGTCATAGCTTCTCATAATTTTGATAGAATGGCAAAATAGTTACAAAGAAACTGACCTCGAACTGTCAACTGTGTGGTGATGAGGACATGAATTCTCACTGGAAAAATGCTCCCTATTTCCTTCCTTAACACTTTGCAGTTGGAGTAGATTTCATCCTTGCCCTATAGAAAATGATAATAGATGAGAAAAGAGCAAAACTGCATAAACCAATCTACTCTAAGAAGATAAAAATCATTGAAGAACTAAAACAGTACAGGTTATTGCCAGTTGGCTCTGTTCAATACATGAGGAAAATCAAAGAACAAAAATTACTTACTTGGAATTGGATGATAGACGTCTCTAATTGTCCAATTATAAAGAAAATAAGAGAAATACCTTGAATTGGTACCAATTTTCCTTTAAAACTCAGTTGTTTCAGGTTGTAGCCTAGAATGATGATTCCACTAAGACTCCAAGAGACCACTCATGTAACTTGAGAATTCTGACAAAACATGATCACACCTAGTGGGCACTAGAAAAGTCTGGAGCATATTCAGCCAAACAATCAGAACATAGGATGCCTAATCACATTGTCTCTTACTCTGCTACCTGCAGATTATTCTTTGTACTGGTAAGTCTGCCACCTGGTCTTGTTCAGAAGGGGACACATTGCAGAGCAGACAACCTGTTCTTTCTCCAGTTCCTGGTAGTTATTATATGATTGCTCTTTACTTCCACTTGATGGACTGATCTTCCATTGTTGTCTCTGCTCACGTTTTGAAACTCTGGACCAACTCATATCCGCTATTATTCAATAAAAAAGCAAATGTTGTTTATAATTGCATATTAAATGACATTTTGATGTCCAATGTGTGCTCTTGGATTGTCATTAGTTGGCCTACAGTGCTTTCTAACATTTGCCTTTCATGACAGCACTTACACTCCCTGAAGTCACTTCTGCCATTCACCTTCTTGCCTATTGCTTGTATGTGACAACAGAATGTAAGATCCAGGGAGGAAAAAATATGGCTTTTGTAGGCATCATCATATTTGAACACCTAGAACAAAGTTTGGCTGCAAAATAGTAGCCCCAGAATAAAAATTTATCAGATGAAAAAATAAAGTAAAAAATTTAGCCTGTGCTGAATGGATAAATGAATGAATGCAAGTTTCAATCCTAATCTAATTTCACTGTCCAGGAGGATTTGAACAGTTTGACCTTCTTTTCATAACTAAGCATGCTTTGTCCTTAGATTCTATGGAAATATTCTTTGTCCCTGTCCATTTTTAGGCGTTTCTGCCCAGTTCTCCTTTCCAGAGTCTAAATTTAGAGCTCTTAGTGGTGTCTTGTAAACATTCTCCTCTTCCTTAAATGACTTGTATATGATATGGCATCTATTTCCTTGGCTTTTTTAAAAAAACTGCATATACAGACCTGTTATTTCTAATTTTTTCCCTTACATATGTTTTTACTAGTTCTTTGAACATTTCCTATAAGTTTTTGGCATTATTTCCCCTTCCTTACTCTACAGATTAGTTTTTTTTAAAAAAAAATTAAATAGATTATTTGTATTTATTCATCAGTATCTCATACATATATACAATATATTTAGAACTTATTCTGACCCCCACTTTCTACTTCCCTACTCTTTATAGATTGCCTTCCCTTCAAAATAAACAATTATCCAGGACAATATCCATGAATTTGAGACATATACATTTAACTGCTTATTTGCTTTGCACTTGAATGTCTCACAGCTCTCTTAAATTTAATATTTCAATGAAACTCTAAAACTCCCAACCAGCCATCCCCACTAGTCAACCAGTCAGTAAAAAAAAAAAAAAAAAAAAAAAAAAACCAGAATAAATGAAACAATAATCAAGCAAAGCCTGTCCTTTGCCCCATCTAATCAGCTCCAAAAATTGTAAATCACCCACTCAATGCTTCAGATCAGAAGCCTAGGAGTCATTCCTGAGTCATGCTTTTCCTACATACGCAGAACAATTTTATCTGATTGCTTCTATTTTTCATACCAACACTGTACCTGAGCTTTCTTACCTTCATGTTTCCTTTGATAAATGCTGTAGGTTCATAGATTTTCTTCTTCACATGTCTTTGAATTATACCCAGGGGACATAATTCATGATTCTTCTCCCTGAATTAAGGTTGTCTTTTTTTGTCCTACAAACCCAACTGTATCATATGCCACCCTCAATGACTTCATCCTAGTCTTTATTTCACTAACTGTTCTTCAGCAACACTTTTTTTTTTTGAGTTCCTCATAGTTTTCTAGTTTGTGTTTGTATCAAAAATTTCACTCATGTTTTGGGTTGAAATAAAGTTGAATTCTTCTCACTAGCCCAAGTCACATATTCAGTGTAGTTATTCTCTATAATGTTTCCGTTGTAGTCCTTACCTCTAGACTGTTCAACTGATCCTTTCAATTGTGGTAATCTTTAGTGCTGATTACACTAAATTGTGTAACCTAAAACACAGAGTGGCAAAGATGTACTGATTCTTTTTGAAGTACCGCATTGAGCAAGATTCATGAATAGAAGAAAAGATCACACAGTCTTTGATATTTGAAGCTACTCGTTATTGCAGCATGGTATTGCAGCTTGAGCAACATATATAATTTCCTTGTTTCATTTATTTTTCTCTCAATGGACTATAACAGCAGGAGCCATATGTGTATGACTCTACAATATATATACTTACTATGTAATGAAATGCATAACATAAAAGGTACTTTAAAAAAAACATGAGTATGACTAGGCATATCTACAATCCTAGCACTTGGGAAGCTGATGCAAGACTATCGTTGTGAATTTAAGGCCAGCCTGGATTACACACTAAGATCATGTTTCAAACCCCAAGCCACCCAAACAGAAGTATACAATGTAAGAGATTTTTTTAAAATCCCTAAACATGATTCCAAATTTTCACTAATATTAAGTTTTAGAGAAATAATTTTGCTTCACATAGATCTATACATATGTGGGAAGAGGGAATCTTGAGAAGGAATCTCTGTGGAATTGACCTGGAGGCTAGTCTATAGGACAGTTTTTTGGTTAATGATTGACATGGGAGGGGGCCCATCTCACTGGGAGGTACTATCTCTGGGCAGTTGTTTCTAGATGGTGTAAGAAAGCAGGCTAAGCAAACCAAGTGGAGCAATTCAGTAAGCAACACTTGTCCATGGGGTTCCTGCTTCTAGTTGCCTGCCCTGCTTTTTGCACTCAGTGATGGACTGTGATCAATGCATGTATGCCAAACAAACTCTTAGCTCCCCACACTGCTTTTCCATCGTAGTGTTTTATCACAACAATAGAAACCCAAACAAAGACAAAATGATATGTAATTTCATATATAATTAAACATATAATTAAAGAAACCTGTAAAAAAATAATAGACTCATAATATTGATCCGCCCACTTTGAAACCCATTGAGCTTCTGTTGTAGAGGTTACAACTGTGCATGCAGAGTGAGGATAAAGCAACAGTGTTTACCTGAGCACATTGTTAAGGAGGTAAGAACAATGTGGAGGTGAACCTGACTGCATGGTGAAGCTTCTAAAACAGATATTATTGTTCTTTGCTCCTCCATGCTCACACTGTAGCATAGGGCTAATGAGACATCTGCCCTTGGATTATTACTACTCTGAAAGGGTAGTAGTAACAGGAATCATAGGAGTAACTGGAAGGAAAAAGACTGATTTACTTGTTTCAATTTGGTATGGTAGATTCCACCAGATATCAGGAACAATCCTAATAGTCACAGTGTTAAAAGAAAGTTAGGGACTACTGGAGTGCATCTTGCACAATGCCTGAGTGCCAAAAAATTAACAAAATCAAGAGAAACCAAAATAACCCCCACAAACAGAAACGTCACTTATTATGATTAATAAAGTTCTTCGAGGATTATACCAATTCTCAAAACAAAAAAAAAATCTGAATTCAATAACTTGGGGTACATAAATAATAATCTCTATTTATCCTATAAGAGATTAATAATGACTACACCACAGCAACGAAGAGGCTCTGCTGACTCTTAAAGCTACTTAACTACTTCGTTATATTTTCCTTACTCCGTTGTTATGGAGTCTGTACATATCCTGGTCATTTTTGGTTCATGCTCTGGGGCTGTATCTTTTCTTCCCTCCGTTTGTTCCCCTTCCCCTCATCCACTTTTGCAGTTTTTCAAGCCATCACTCTCAGTTGTGTAAATTAGTAACACTCCAATATAAGCACTAAAACTGCCAATATAACGTGGTGTTCTTATGCGGCAGCATTGGGAATTCAGAACCCCAGAGGAGCTGGAGCTGACTTATCTTCAATGGTACAGGTGTTCTAAGTGGTTGTGTCCTTCCAGCTGCTTGCTCAATGGCTGCCTCCAGCACCTGCTCATATCAGCCACCAGGGGGCAGCGATTATGACAATAGCCTTTAGACTTTCTCATTAACAGATAAAAGGACTATTTCAGTTATCTAGAGAAAGCCTTGGTTTTTGAAAACCCAGGGTTGTAAGCTTTCCAAATTGCAAAGTATAATAGTCTATACAATTTTATTAATATAGTAATTCGTTAAATACAGAGATAATAATGATTACCTCTCATGCTCATGGAGAATTTGAGAAAACTAATGAGATTATATTTATAACACTCTCAGGCTTCTTCACAAATAATTGGTATGTAATGTCATGCATAATTAATGATTACTTATTTGCTTTGTGTGCATGCTCAGTGCAGAGAGATAGTATGCTTTACTCTTTGGCTAACCATGAATTTTAAAAATGATCAGATTGGGAAATAATAATTGATTTGATAGACTACATGCCAGGGCCAAACAGTAGGAATCCCAGTCTACTGCACTTTTTTGATGCCTTTGAATTTATATTTAGTTCTCTGATTTCTCAGTGTTTTTATGAATTGACCAAAGGCAGTCTCATCTGCTTCAGAACGTGCACTGGAATTTGAAGTTGATTGTTAACCCTAATAAAGTAACTACACCAAATAGGTATTTTAAAAGAAAGCAACCTAAGTTAACTGGGGCACACATTTCAAATGCTTTATATAGTGGCCAACTCTCTATAATGGTGGTCAATGGGATTTGCTAAGAATAAGAAGTATCAGCAAAAGAAATATTTAAATTGTCTCATTTGTAGCTATGAAAAGACAAATTTAATAATTTTTACATTCCGTCTTTTATTTAAGAGATGCTGAATTGAGGGCCTATTACTTTCTTTTCATTTTCAAATCATGTCATTTTATTAGCCACTATGTGCAATGTACTGTACCAGGCTCTCCCTCTGTGAAGGATTATAAAATACTGTTTAAGGATTATAAAATACTGATTCCTGGGCATGCATACATAAGGGCAATAACAAAGCAGGATATAGCAAGCACTGAAGAACAACATGGGAAATAAACATTTTGAGAGTTTAAAGGGGTGCGGGGGTGTGTGTAGCATTCAGGCTCTTAAAATTACATATAGTTTATTAGTTTCCACATAACTGCTTGTTTTGTGTGTGTATGTGAGTTTGTGTGTAAGGTGCACAGTCTGATTCTTCGCTGTTGTTTAATGGCTATACTTTTAAATTGTAAATAATAAGGGTTCTTTATATATGATGGAAATAAGACATTTGTAAGGAGTACTGTTTTTCTACCCGCCGCCACTCTTGTCCGGCTGTCGCGCCAGCCCCAAATAACACACTGTATTTGATATTATCCTGTTGGCCAGGTACTAGTTTCTTATAGGCTAGCTCTATCTTAATTATTAACCCATTTCTGCTGATCTATGTATTTCTCTTACCGGGGAGCCAGCGGCATACTGCTTTCTTCAGACTCTCCACCTTGACTCCTCCTTACTACTTCCTATTTCCTCCTTGTCTCCTAGTCCCTCCTATCTTCCTTTCCTATTGGCCAACAGTGCTTTATTTATTAACCAGTATGAGAATCATATACAGAATGACATCTCCCATCAGACATTTACCTATATAAGTTAGATATGTAAGTTTGAGACATTTTTTCTCAATTTATTGGCTGATTTTCCCAATCTATTGGCTGATGTTTTACTTTCTTTTATTTTCTAGGGTCTTAAGAAGATCAAACAATTTAATTTTCATGATATATCCAATAGATCATTGCCTTCTTCTTCTATCAATAATTGTGTTGTGTCTAAGAATTTTTGCCTAATTTGAGAATTTTTTTCCTGCCATGCACAGTGATATACACCTTGGATCCTAGCACTCTGGAAGCAGAGGCAGGCAGATCTTTGTGTTTGAGGCTAGTCTGATATGCATAGTGAGTTCTCTGACAGCCAGGATATGTAGAGAGACCCTGTGTAAAATTTTTCTCCTTTGTGTTTTTCTAGAAAGCTCTTCAGTTTCCGCTATTTCCAGTTTGGCATGTTATCTATTTTGCATTAACTTTATGAGTGTGTTTAATAAAGGTGTAATTTCACCATTTTACATGTTTCCTAGTTACTTCATTTCTATTGTTGAATGGACTATTTTCTCCCATACAAGAACTTGATATACTTTATGAAGATCATTTAACTATAAATTGAAGAATTTATATTTGTACTCCCAACTTTTTTCCTGTGGTTTCTATCCCTCTATGCAGTTCTACTCTGTTTTAATTACTGTATAATTACAGTAATTTGGATTGGACATATGAGCCCCTTTAACTTTGTTACTTTTTTCTCCAGAATGGTTTTAATTATTTTGTGTTCTTTGCATTTCAAGATAATGCTTAGGGATAGTATTTCAAGTATAAAAAAAATACTCATCCTTTTTTATTTTTCCAGCAACTACTTTGAATTTACAGGGTGTTGGGTGGGGGGGATTTTATTTAGCCTTGGCAAGACTGAATATGAATGTACATTCTTTTATCAATCATTTAGAAAATTTTCAATTCTTATGAAGATTTTTTTTGTAATTTCCTATATAAGATTTGTAAATCTTTTATTATATTTAACTCTTCTTTCCCCTTTAGGAAGATTTTGCAAATGTAGTTGTTTATTATACATATAATTGGTTCATTGTTCATATATAGATATTAAATACTTCTGTATTTACATTGGTCATGACCATGATAAAGTAATCAATTAATTTTAGTGCCTTTTTGAAAATGAAGATTCATTAGTGTATGAGCCATATTGTATGAATAAATATAGTTCCTTTTCTATCTTTCCAACTTGGATTCCCTTAGTTTACTTACACTGCCATAGTATATTTGCTAACTCTTTATTTTTATGTTTGAAGAGAAATACAGAGAGTATTTTTATCTATGTCCAATTCCAAGGGAAGTATTCAGGCTTTCTTCAAGAAATAGAGTACTAGTTGTAGATTGTTCTGTACATATCCTTTGTAAGACAGAGTTTTAAATCTTGAGTGCGTAGCAGATATTTCTCAATAAATTTCATCTATTAAGATTACCAAGTAGGCTTTATCCCTGGCTTGCAGGGATGGTTCAACATGCACAAAAACATATCAACGTGATCCACCACATGAACAAACTTAAAAAGAAAAGCCACATGATCATATCACTAGATGCTGAAAAAGCCTTTACATAAGCGACCCAAAAGACTCTATCAGGAAACTCCTAGAGCTGATAAACACCTTCAGCAAACTAGTAAAATACAAGATCAACTAAAAAAAAAAAAAAATCAGTAGCCCTACTATATACAACATTACTCTTTACAATAGCCACAAACAACATAAAGTATCTTGGGGTAATGCTTACCAAACTTTGTGTCTTTAAAGAAAGAAATTAAAGAAGATACCAGAAAATGGAAACATCTCCCGTGCTCTTGCATAGAAAAGGATAAACGTAGTAAAAACGGCAATCTTGCAAAAAGCAATCTACAGATTCAATGCAATCCCCATCAAAATCCCACCACAATTCTTACCGACATTGAAAAGATAATAATCCACTTAAATGGAAAAACAAAAAACCCAGGATAACCAAAATAACACTGTACAATAAAGGAACATCAGGAGGGATCACCATCCCCAATTTCAAGCTCTATTATAGAGCTGTAGTTCTGAAAACAGCTTGGTATTGGCACAGAAATAGACAGGTAGACCAATGGAATCAAATAAAAAATCCTGATATTAATCCACACACCTATGAACACTTGAATTTTGACAAAACAGCTAAAATTATACAATGGCAGGTGGAAAGCATCTTAAACAAATGGCACTGGCAAACTGGATGATGGTGTGTAGAACTGCAGATAGACCCATGTCTATTGCCATGCATAAAGCTCAAGTCCAAATGGATCAAAGACCTCAACATAAATTGAGCCACACTGAACCTCTTAGAAGAGAAAGTGGGAGGTACCCTTGAACAAATTGGTTCAGGAGACTGCTTCCTGAACATAACACCACTAGCACAGACACTGAGATCAACAATTAATAAATTGGTCCTCCTCAAACTGAGAAGCTTCTGTAAGGCAAAGGACACAGTTGACAAGACCAAACAGCAGCCCACAGACTGGGAAAAGATCTTCACCAATTCTACCTCTGAAAGAGGACAGATCTCCAAAATATACAAAGAACTCAAGAAGCTAGTCACCAAAACAACAAATAACCTTATTAAAAAAAATTGGGGTAGAGAACTGTAGAGAGAATTCTCAATAGATGAAATAAAAAAGGCTGAAAGACACTTAAGAAAGTGCTCAACAGCCTTAGCAATCAGGGAAATGCAAATCAAAACAACTCTGAGATAACATCTTATTCCTGCCAGAATGGCTAAAAGTAGAAACAGTAATGACAACTTATGCTGGAGAGGATGGAGAGGATGTGGAGAAAAGTGAACACTCCTCCACTGCTGATGGGAGTCCAAACTTGTACTGCCATTTTGAAATCAGTATAGCGGTTCCTCAGGAAAATGCAAATCAGTCTACCACAGACCTGGCAATCCTATTCTTAGGCATATACCTGTTATGAGTAGGTTTTCCTGTGGCACCATAATGTTGCGACTCAAATGGTCCATATCCAGTCAACAAAGACATCTGTTCAACTATGTTTGTAGCACCATTGTTTGTAATAGCAAGAACCTGGAAGCAACCTAGATGCCCCTTAACTGAAGAATGGACAAAGATGTGGCACATTTATAAAAAACAATGGAATCTCGAAATTCCCAGGCAAATGAATGGAACTTGAAGAAACCATCCTGAATGAGGTAACCCAGTCACAAAAAGAGGAACATGGTATGTACTCACTCATATATAGATTTTAGACATTCAGCAAAGGATCACCAGCCTATAATTCACACCTCCAGAGAAAGTAGGATACAAGGAGGATTTTAAGAGATTCATACAAGGTCTCTCATAGAAGGGGAATGGAAAAAGATCTGAGTATATTGGGAGTGGTGGGACAGTGAGTGGAGAGGGAGCTAGAGAAATAGAAGGGGAGGAGAGGAGAACATGCGGAACTAGGAAGATTGAGTCAGGGGAGGAATAAACTAGGGAGAGAGAGAGAGAGAGAGAGAGAGAGAGAGAGAGAGAGAGAGAGAGGAGAATACAAGAGGGAGACATTATAGGTTTGAAGAGAAAACTGAACCTAGAGAAATGTTCAGAAACCTACAGGACTGACCCCAACTAAATGCTCTTCCCTGATAATGAGATTGATAACTAACTTATCCATCATTTTAGAGCCCTCATCTAGTAGCTGATGGAAACAGAAGCAGACATCCACAGCTAAACACTAAGCTGAACTGGAAACCTGATGTAGAGAGGGAGGACAAGATCTGGCTACAGAAACCCACAGGGACAGCAAGGCCAAGCTCATGTACCCCCAGACAAATAGCTGGGAATCCAGCATGGACCGACTCAGACCCCCTGAACATGGGTCTCAGTTAGATAGCCTGGGAAGTCTAAGGGACCTCTAGCAGTGAAACCAGGATGTATCCCCATGCACAAAATGACTTTGGGAGCACATTCCCCATGGACAGATACTCCCTTAATCTAGAGGCAGGAGGGAGGGCCTAGTGCCTACTCCAAATGACTTGACAGATTTTGTTCATCCCTCCTGGAGGGCATCACCCTTCCTGTGGGTTGGGGTGGGATAGGATAGGAGGGTGTTTGGTGGTGCATGGAAGGGAGGGAGAGAGGGAGAAGGAACTGGGATCGATATGTAAAACAAGAAAAAAAACATTAAAATCTTATAACAAATTAAAAAATCAACAGAAAGAAAAGATGATTGTGTTTTATATCTTCTATTACACTTACGTGTAAATTTGTTTAACAATAATGATTTCTGTATTAAGCTATCTTTATATTTGTTGAATTCACAGTACATTGTCATTGTTATGTGGTTTAATTCTTTAACATGTGTAGTTCTGCCCATACACTTGAGGCAATGGCATTAGGGTGTGGCTTCACTGTGTGGATGTGACCCCTTGCAAGGAAGAGGATGGGCTTGCTGTACCTCTATTTGGTTGTGTGTGGAGCATCCTGAGGGGCAGATGCTATACCTCCAGGAGCAGAAGACCATGGGTGGTTATTTACCATCATTGTGTGAGTGCTCCCCAAAATAATATCTGTTAATTCTTTATTTGGGCATTCATAGACTTCCTTTAACCCACCTTCATATGTATTCATTTTTTAAGTGTGAAATTTTGCATTCCTATCAAAAGAAAGCATTTAAGAGTTAAATTATAAGACAAGTAAGCCATCCATGATGTAAATGTACAATCTTATTTTCATTTATTTAGAAAAAATGAAATTATGAAATTATTTAGAATATATTCTTATAATAAAGTTTCTTAAAAATAATTTCTTTTTTTTTAGAAAAAAAACTAAAGGTTTAGTTTGTTGTTTTCCACATACAAATTATGTAGATATTTGTCAGACTTATACCTAAATACTTAATTTTTAAGAACTGTTTTATGATTTTTTTAACTTCAATCAGAAACAATCTTGTTACATGTCAATCCCAGTTACCTCTCCCTCCCTTCCTCCTGTGACCCCCTCAGATACCCTATCCCATCCCTTTTCTGTTCCCCAGGTTGGGTGAGGCCTTCTATGGGATGGGGGATCTTCAAAATATGTCACATCATTTGGAACAGGGCCTAGGCCCTCTTCTGAGTGTCTAGGCTGAGAGAATATCCTTCTATGTGGAATGGGCTTCCAAAGTCCATTTGTATACTAGGGATAAATACTGATCCACTACTAGAGGCACCATAGACATCCAGTCTCTCTAACTGACAACCAAATTCAGGGTTTCTGGGTTGGTCCTATGTTGGTTTCCCAGCTATCAGTCTGGAGTCCATGAGCTCCCCACTTGTTCAGGTCAAATGTTTCTATGGGTTTCTCCTGCCTGGCCTTGACCCCTTTGCTCATCACTCCTTCCTCTTTACAACTGGATTCCAGGAGTTCAGCTCAGTGCTTAGCTGTGGGTGTCTGGTTCTGCTTCCATCAGCTCCTGGATAAAGGCTCTAGGATGGCATATAAGTTATCAATCTCATCATCAGGGAAAGGCATTTATGTAGCCTCTCAACTATTGCTTTGATTCTTAGTTGGGGTCATCCTTGTATATCCCTGAACATTTCCCTAGTGCCAGATTTCTCTTTAGATGTATAATGGCTCACACAATTATGGTACTTAATTAGATTTTTTAAATGCTGAAATTCTACTTAACTGCCTCATACATAGGGTTACAGTTGACTTTTATATTTTAACATTTTTACCCTATAATCTTTCATCATTAATTAGGTTCGAGAGTATTTGGTAGATCCCTTGGCATATCTATCAACCATATTATATCATCATTTTATTTCTGTTTTTGAGAAGTAATTTCATTCATAGAAATTGTCTGTTGATTGTGGTCTCTATAGCAATGGGCTATGCTTTTCCTGCTGTTTTAAAACTTTTGTTTTTAGCTTTCAACAGTTGAGTATGATGCCTTTAGCTATGGGCTGCTTTAGGCCTTTGAAATTTTTTAAATTACCTGTTATTTTTTTTTATTCATCAACTTTTGGTAATCCACTTTGCTTACAGTTATGTTTCCTCAAGTCTATGAGACTATTTAATTTTTTTTTAACTGTTCATTTTTTTTCTCCAAATTGGCTTTCTTCTGCCATCTACATCTTTGTCTAGCCTTCTTGCTCTGGTAATTACCCCTTTGAAAATCATAGCTATTGTTTTGTATTTAAAATTTTCATTTGGTTATTCTAAATAATTTATGATTTATTTGATGAATCACTGCTGTTATAATCTCCCCCATTTTTTTTTTATAAAAATTGGTTTTCATTAGTTCTTTTAACAAATTTATAATACCTGTTTTGGATTAGATACTAATCTCTTCATTTCTGTATCCTCAGAGACAGCCCCTAGTTACTACAGCCCCCAAATATGGTCCTTTCCATGCTCCTCCGTGTTTTTGCTGAAAACTAGACATTTTGGGTAGTCTTTATACTACAATCTTAACTCTTCTTAAGTTTGTCTTTATGTCCATTTGCTCGTTTGTGACTTGAAAGCAGTGATTTTATAGACGTACCACAGTGGGATTACTGACTAGTGAAGAGTCAAGCTGCCCTGGGAGAGTGGGGGAACTTTAGCTTTTTCTCATGGGCTCTAGCCTTAAGCTAATTCTATGCAAAAGTCCAGTGGTGACCCTCTATTTCTTATAGCTTTATAGTTAGATGACAATGTTGAAATTCCAGTCTACATGACCACTAGTATGTAGTCTTTCAGTCCCATGCCCAACCATGAGGATTTTGACCAGTTTAAAGGAATAAACATTTCAGGGTGCAATTAAAATATTACAGGAGACAAAACAAAATAAACCCTGTGGTTTGAGCAGATAGGTGTGCTAAACATTTAAGATAGTTTCTTCTAAACTTTTGCTTTCTGAACCTATCAGGAATGGGTGCTAACAAGGTAGTAGAACTCAGAATATTTAAGTATTTCAAAAATAAAAGTTTAACTCATTATGTCTATCCCTAGTTCTTCACCATCCTATAGTTTTTAGACAAGAATTGTTATTAAGTTATCATAATAGAGAGCAGTAATTTGATTTTGTTGGCAGCTTTGGATATCAGTCACTGAACAGTCTCAGAACTGGTCAAAATGATGATGGTAAGTTGTTATATACTTAATTATACATGGGAAGATTCATTTAGTTTCTATTGCTGTGATAAAACACCAAGAACAAAAGCAACTTGGGGAGGAAAAGGTTTATTTCAGGTTATATTTGTAGTGTTTCATGAAGAGAATTAAGGGTAAGTAGTCAAGATGGGAATCTAGAGACAGGAACTGAAGCAGAAACACTCCTTACAGGCTCCCTTGGTTTTCTTTCTTATATAATTCCAGGACCACCTGACCAAGGATAGTATTGATCACAATAGACTAGGTCCTTGTACATCTATCATCAGTCAAGGGGATGTCCCACAGGCTTGTCTCCAGGTTGGTCTGGTGGAAGTATTTTCTCACTTGATGTTTTCTCTTCTCAGATGACTCTGGATGTGTCAGGTTGGGAAAATATTCACCAACACAATGGGACATCAATATTATCTTCTTCAATGCTTAGACAACACTATAGTGGGGTAGTAGAGAATATAAGAGCTGGAGAACATGGATAGAGTGTTGTAGAATTCTGTTTTGTGCATATGATGTGTCTGTTGCACTGTTGATAACAGTAACTATTGCTTCTAGTTCAAGACCAGTACAAGATCAGGTCCATCATCATCATCTTGTCATAGGGGAAAGAGTGTCTTACAATGCTCCATTTTTTGATGATCTATAAATAAAATTTTGCAAATATGTTTTGGTGATAGGGCCTCATGTTTCTTCAGGCTGTCCTTCAACTCTCTTTGCTAAGAATGAACTTGAACTTCTAACCCTCCTGCCTCAAGATCCCTCTGGTCAACAGAATTATAGGTGATCAATCTACCAATTGAGTTACATCCTCAGCCTCAAGAATTATTAAAAGTATCAGTATAAGTCCTTGAGTAACTAATCCAAAATCAGGTACTATTCAGTGGTATTGAAGTTACCTTCTGTTTATTGGCTTTGCTAAAAGAAACAGGAAAATGTCAAAGACTCAGAAGCAAAGAAAAAAAATATCAGTATATTTCAAAAGTTTCTTGGAACATATTTAACTCAGAATCAAGTATTTTACCTAGCATTACTACATTAAATGTACCAAAAATTGATTTTATGGTTGTTTTTAAAAAGGCCTCCTGTAGCTAGATTTGTATTCAACTCCCTATGTACCTGAAGCTAGCCTATAATTCCTGTTCCTTCTGCCTCTACATCTTAAGAAATGCTAGATTTATAGGAGTTCCACCATATGCAGTTTTTTTAAACTTTGAATTTATTTAATCAATTTAATAAAAGTTGTATTTTTATTAAAAATACATCTGCTAAGTTATATATCACAGTAATAAGACTTATCTTACTGTGTCCTTTCTAAAAACAAAAAAGGTACATTAGAAGTTATTAAAGGAAAAATAGATTATACACAGAATCCAAACAGTCAACTTGCAGAACCAAAATGTAAAATAAGAGACAGTTCATTGAACATATTAGATAAGAATTATTTAATGGCCTAGAAACTATTGTAAGAATTTGATTTTTCCATATAAGTTATTCATAAGTTTCAGAAGTTCGGGAAAATTATTCATGTCTTGTGGCCAAGTGTAAATGTGGCCAGTACAGGTAATTTTCAAGGCCAATGTAACAGAGTTCAGAGATAGGGTACCATGACATAAAGAAAGTAAGTGGCTCATTATGGCTGTTAGCATGTGTGATTCCAGAATGTCACTGTATTTTGTTTTTATTATATATTTTATATTAAAATATTGTTCTATCATTTCACCCTTCTTTTTCTTCCCCATAACCCCTCACATATCTTTCCCATTTTCTCTAAAACTCATGGCCTCTTTTTCTTTAATTGTTACTGTTACATATATGTATAAATGAATAGATATATAAGACAACCTGTAGAGTCAGTTTAGTTAGTGTATGATTTCACAGCTCACCACTTGGAATAGGATAGCCAATTAAGTGGCTGATTTCTGGGGACAACTGCTTTTCCATCTCTCAGCAGTTTTTAGCTGCTTTTAGTTCTTTTCTCTGTTTGGTGTCCATTGATATTTTCCCCTTCCATGTTAACATGGATTTTGGCATTGGTAGTGTTCAGGACTTATTTAAGCAAAAATATTATGGTATGACATGTATAGCTTTCCTGTCATGTCCAAGAAACACTATCAACAGACTTCCTGATTCTGTCACTCTTATAGTCTTTCTGACTTTTCTTTTATTGTGTTTTAGGTGTATTGGTTGAGTTTTAGATGTATCCACTGGGTCTAGGCACCCCATGATAAGTTGTTTGTTTGTTTTTTTTTATTTTTTTTTTTTTTTTTTTGTATTTTGACCAGTTGTGGTGTTTCCTAATGATATTAGTGTTCTGTAAGAAGAGGCTTCCGTGATGAGGAATGAGAATAGCATTTATTTGTGGGTATAACAATATATGAAGGAGTAGAGTTCAGAATTACACTAGGCTAGTAAAGTAGAAGTTTCCTTTCTTTGATCACACTTAGAAGTGTGTATAGGGATATATCTATATCCATCTATATCTATGTGTGTGAGAGCATTTAGTTGGAGTCAGTGTTTTGGTTTGAGATTTTTTGTTTCCTAGTAACATCTGAAATACATTTGTAAAGTCTCACCAACATGACTGTCTAAATGTGAGAAAGTCACCAACAAACATGCCAAGCTACACAGGAAGGTCTATGAGGCCTCAACCTTGTACAAAGAACTACCAGCAACTGAATAAAGCTAAGAGTGGAGAGGTAGTTCTCCCCAGGGAAAAGCATAGAAAATGGTTGTCCATTGCCAAACTGTCAACCTTGAGAACATCCATATAAGTGATATGATATTTAGTAATATAGATGTGTATGCATATACATGCATGCATGCATGCAGTATCAACTAATGAATAAAGTGGTCATGAATTTGAAGGAGAGATTGGGCAGTGGTGTACAGCGTTAGAGGGAGGATAGGGAAGAGAGGAATCATTAAAATAAAACCTAAACACACACACACACACACACACACACCAAAACAAAACACACTGAAATCTCAGCAGTTGACACACAGAAAGAGCTTAATAATACTTGTCAATTGGAAAATTGTGTACATTGCACTTTTGTGGATTTTAAGCCTCCATGTGAAGGACTTCAGGTATTGATGGATGAACACACACACACACACACACACACACACACACACAAATGCATACACATACAATATTACATGCACACAAAAACACACATGGACATATGGACACACAGACACACATTTTGATTTTTATAAACCCTGCTCAAGGAACTTGGGCAGAGTGCTATGGAAGCCTAAGGGACTGGCTTGGCGAATAATTCTTTACTTCATCAGGCTGTTAATCCTACATGCCTGTGGTGATAAACCCCCGAAAATCCAGATAATCCTATATAGTATTCAGAGAGAGTTGGAAACAGCTAGAAATACCTATCAAACTGTCAAATACCATTATCATTTCCACAACCTTGCAGTCTCTCTCAAGCCCTGCTTAACTCAGTCTTTCTGAGCCCTTTTCATTTTCCTATTACTTCCTGTAGTTTCTGTGTTCCTGCTGCATCTACCTCACCTGGACCTTTTTTCCTATTTCCTTCTGTTTCTTCTCAGTTCATTTATTTTTGGCAGCTTTTCCTCTTGCCTCAATCCTTTTGCCTTTAGGAATTCAGCTTCTCTGACATTGTTCTTCCTTTCTTTTATCCCATCTCCTCTCCCTTTTTATAATTTATGTCTTTTCTCTCTCTCTCCTTCCATCTTCTACCCTTTGTGGAGTACTACAAGTGTGCCTCTCTCTCTCTCTCTCTCTCTCTTTCTCTGCGTGTATGTATGTGTGTGTTAGCACATGCACACACAGTAGGGAACCCATGCCATGGCTCCAGTGAGCCCCAAAGTTCCTGTGCAGTCCCATTTATTCTATATCAGTGCCCATATGACTCACAGGCAGGGAGAATAGTGGAAATTCCACAGATAAGCAAATAGTTCTTGGCAGTTTCAAGCTGAAAGCAACTGCTCTGCCAAAAGCCTTATGTTTACCACACAAAGCAAATGTTGTTACTATTTCAATTCAAAAAAGCATCTTAAAAGCATCCTTTCAAAGAGCATTGTTCCAGCCTTTATGTCTAATTAGATGTAAAGAAAATCTTTTGTTATTTTGGTTACACAGTTTAGACTTGGCTAATAACCAGAGATAAATAATAGTTTACCCCTGCTGGGTTCTGCAGCAGCACATTGAGCATAAAATAACGCCCCTGTGTAGGAGTCCAAATCCTGTGAAAGGCTTTCTGTTCTGCTGCCCTTGTCTTAGCACCTTTCACCCCCACCATAATCCCCCTTTTTTTCTTTGTTGTTCTTCAGGATCTCTGCAGCATAGTATAGTTACCATGAATATTTTTGAAGGCAACCCACCCTTTTTTCCTGCATTCCACATTTTGCATGTTTTAAGATAGAACCATGAGCCTCGTGGCTTTTTATCTTTAATTGCTGTTCTGCTAAGGCTGAAGGAGACATTGGTGGCCAGTTGGAGTCATCACATTACAGTTCTGAACAAGTGAGTTATACAATGGAGTTTACTCTTCTTCTCCAAAAGCTACCCACACAGAGTATTCTTGTATTCTTGTATTTTTCTATTCTTGGCATGCTGTTAATTTTCTTTTCCCTTTCTTCCTTCCTTTCTTTCTTCCTTCCTTTCTTTCTTTCTTCTTTCTTCCTTCCTTTCTTTCTTTCTTCTTTCTTCCTTTCTTTCATGTGCTTAGGTACAGTGTGCTTGGCCCTGCTCCCAATTTTATTGAATTGGAAGTTAATTCTTGAACATGTGAGTTTTAAGAAGACAAAACCATCAAGCCAAAGCTTTAATTGTATATAATATCCTATCTATCTGCTAAGTTATTCTCTCATGTTTTCTGTTGCTGTGTTTAATAAATAAGGTCAAAGGATCAACATAAATTTAATCAGCCAGAGACCTCTTCTGATTTTTGCAATATCCTTTTAAATTTGGTTTCCTTTTCCTTAGTGCACCAGCAAGCTGCTTCTTAATTAGGTGAGATAGTGAAGATATTACTAGACCCTGCTTGTTAATTTCACATTGCCTAATTATACAGTATGTTGTTTACTTCTGAAAGCCTGGATATGGTTTGTAATATTTACCCAACAAAGTACAATAGCCATGGCAATTTATTTGTTGCAATAATAATGATTTAAATAAAAAAAATTCAGTCTGAATTGGATAATTTAAATCTATCTTAATTGAATCTTAGTTCATAAACACATATTTGCAAAACTGCCAAATGGAGGCAAAAATAATGTGTAAATTTAATGTTGCTTAGCGTGTCTAGGTTATGTAAGAAATAATGTGAAAATTAGATGGCATAACAAAGCCTCAAAGCTGTTTATCACTGTTGTACATTCTTTCTTCAGACTTGGTGAGGATTCCAGAAATCATCCTCACTGAATGTCTAGGCTATGTCTTATTTAAGTTTTAATACCTTCTAATGTCCTTCCTTCATTCCTTTCTGTGCTGGTTAGGCTTTTGTCAAGCTGATAGAAACTGTTATTACCTGTGCAGTGGGACCCTCAATTGAAGACTCATCTCCATCTTATAGGCCCTTGTGGCCCAGCCCACCGTGGGTAGTTGTGGGAAATCATTCCACCAGTAGACTTGAGGTACTGGCTTTTAGGGTGGCTCTTGGTGGCAGATATGACCTCTTATAAAGAAGAGGGGGACCACCACTCTCTCTTTTGGGAGGTCAGAGCAGAAACAAGCCTTGTGGTTGTTCACATCTCAACTGGGCAGAAAGGCAGGACACCACAGCTGGATCCACTGTGGCTTCGGCCTTGTCCTGTATAAGTGAGTCTGTAGTTCCTGTTAAATCCCTGTGATAAGGACTTGTAAATTCTCACATCATTTGGCACCATATAAGAAAAATAGCTGGGCTAGCTGGAAACAAGCCTGTAATATCTGCTCCCAGAATCTTTGCTTCATCTCCCAGCCCAGCTCCAAGTTCCTGCCTCAAGTTCCTGCCCTGGCTTCCTTGACTGATAAATTCTAAGCTAAATAAACCATTTCCTCCCCCAAGTTGTTTTGATGAGTGTTCTTATCAACAGAGAAGTAAAGGAGGACACCTTCATTTGTGACAAAAGGAACAGCAGAGACCGCTTCCATGCTGGTGTGATTGTGAGACAGGAATTTTTGTTGTGTGTTACTTCCTAATGGTTCTGTTTGCTGATCTGGTTTTACTTGCTAACAGCAATAAAAGGAGACATAATATTGGTAGCTTCTGAGGCAATAGCAACTGTAACAGGAGTGCATGATCCTCATGCTGCATTCATCTATGCATCCCATTTTTGTTCAACAGTAGATCTCATATTTTGCTATTTGTAGTTACTACTTATTGGGAAAGGGAAAATAAGTTGTTTCCAATGGTATGTCACTGGGCATATTAACCACATTCAAGGCCCCATGCCTAGAAGTGGTTGGACAACACAAATTAGGCTCCATAATTTTTGTTTCTTTATTTTTTTGGTTCACTTTCTGTTTTGGTACTTTTTTTTTTTTAAATCTTATTGCCTTCTGTGGTTTGTTTTGAATTTTATTTTATGAAAAAGATAACGTGAAATGTATGGGTAGGGAGATAGGGAGGCTCTTGGAGGAGTTGGGGAGTGATCAAAATATGATCAAAATATGTTGTATATGAACACTTTTAAAATACGTATTATTAAGGTTTGAAATGTGTACTGGTTTGAAAGTAAATAGCCCCCAAAGAGAGTGGCAATATTAGGAGGTGTAACTTTGTTAGAGTAGGTATGGCTTTGTTGGAGGAAGTGTGTCACTATGAGGGCTGGCTTTGAGATCTCCTATGTTCAAGCTATGCTCAATGTTGTACACAGTTCACTTCCTGTTGCCTGTGGATCAAGGTGCAGAACTCTCAGTTCCTTCTCCAGTGCTTTGTTTGTCTGCATGCTGCCATGCTTCTTGCCATGACAGTAATGAACTAAACTTCTGAAACTGAAAGCTACCCCAATTAAATGTTTTTCTTTATAAGAGGTGCTGTGGTCATGCGTGTCTTCACAGCAATAGAAACCCTAAATAAGCAGAAGTTGCTACCAGGGACTGGAGTATTGTTGTGACAAGCGCACCCATGCTTTTATTTAGAGGAGTATAGATCTTGTGACTATGCATTAGGAAAACAGCTGAAGCCTTTAAGTGCTCCTTAATGGGCCTTAAATAGCAGGAGCATGGAAGAGAGTGATTTTTAACTGTGAGGCCATGGCTCAAGTGGTTTCAGGGTAGAATTTTACTATGTGTCCTCGAGATTGTTCTTGTGGTATTTTGGTGAAGAATGTGGATGTTCTTTGTCCTCATCCAAAAAGTTTGCTTGAGGCAAAATTGAAGAGTTTTGGATTAATTCCATTAACAGAAGAAATCTCAAAACAGCCTTATTTCAGACTCTGTTGTATAGTTACTGGTGTTAACTTTAATGAAGGTTTATAATGAAAAGAAACAAACTGAGCAAATAAAAATATAAAATGTACAAATTGAGAAAAGAGCACCAGGAAGTGGGATGGAGCTAAATCCTGTGTTCAAGCAGATGAACAAATTAAGAAATGGAATAAAGGGTGTGGCAACCCCAGGGCAAGATCCCAAACATGTAAATTTCCAACTTGTGAAAAGGAATTAAAGAAAAGTTTAGACATGGGTAGGTGGTACATACCTTTAGTCCAAGTTCTGTGGTGACAGAGGCAAGAAGATCTCTAAGTCCCTGGCCAACCTGATCTACAGATCCAATTTCAGTATAGCCAAGGGTAGGCAGTGAAGGAAACCATCCAAACCAGAAAGTTGGTGAAAATGTAATTGAACATGTTCCAGCCCCAGTAAGCCGCCGATCTTGGCAGCTTTTACCATGTGCTTCTGGCTTTAGAGTCATGTATAGAAGAAAGGGGTTATATAATGTTCCTCCATGACTAAGGAAAGCTGATGAGGCCAGGTGTGTGTCATGGATGTTCCTGCATGGAGGTCTAGAAAGTCCATTATGTGAAGCTATAAAGGTGAAGTCTGGATCACCTTGTAGCTGCCCAAGATATTAGACATGCCAGAGTCATGGAATACCTGCTGAGGAAATCTGTGAACAGGGAGTATAACCATCCTAAGGTAAAGAAGTGTGTTGCAGTCAACATAGCTGACAGGAGCCAGAGATTTGAAGAGCACTTGGCATTAGGTATAGAGATGCAGAATTTTGAGTTTGCCCAGCTGGTTTTATGTCTTCCTTTGGTCCATTATTTGCTCCCTATGCTCCCTTCCTTACTTTTTTGAAAAGATAATTTATATCATATGTTATTATATGTTGGAAGTGTGTGATCTGCTTTTTGATTTTAATTTTACAGAAAATTACAGTTAAGAGAGTCTCAGAGCCTGGAAGAGTTTGAACTTTAAACTTTTAAATAAGTTTGAGATTGTCATAGACTATGGAGACTTTTGAAGTTGTACTGAATGCATTTTTACATTATGCTATTGCCACAAGCCTATGGGGGCTAAGGAGTGGAATGTGGTAGTTTTAAAGAAAATGACCCCCATGGTAGTGGTTCTATTAGGAGGTGTGGCTTTGTTGGAGGAAGTGTGTCACTGTGGGGGGTAAGCTTTATGGTCTCCTTTGCTGAGGCTACACCCAGTGACACAGTTCATTTCCTGTTGCCTGTGGATCAATATGTAAGACTCTCAGGTACATATCCAGTAACTTGTCTGCCTCCATGTCACCCTATCCTGCCATGATGATTATGGAATAAACCTCTGAAACTGTAAGTTATCCAGTTAAATGTTTTCCTTTATAAGAGTTGCATGATCATGGTATCTCTTCATCTCAATCTAATTAAGACAGCATGGTAGTGCATACCTCTAATCCTAACACTTCAGAGGCAGAGATGTTTCAGTACTAAGAGTTGGAGTCTACCCAAAGAGTTCCAGAGCTCTGGGACATATGGGGGGGGCAGACTCAAAAAGGTAGAGAATATGGCTCAGCTGATAGACTGTTATCTAGGAATCACAAAGTCCTAGGTTTGATTCTTAACATTGCATGAAATTGAGCAGAGTGTACAACATAATTTTAGTTGTACTTGGCAATATATGGAATTTAAGGCCTCTTTCAAAGAGGAAACACACATGTTACTAAATTGACAGAAAAATTGTATGTACTTATTATATACAACATAATATTTAAAAATATATGTGTGTGTAATATTTTAATGACTCAGTCTAGGTGTGTGTGTGTTTGTGTGTGTGTGTGCATTTATATATTAACTACCTGGAATTTTTGTGGCTAAAACACAAACATGGAATCTAACCACATTTCTTGATGATACTTACCCATTTCTATTTTAGTAATATTTTTATTTATTCCTTAAAAATTTATGGTACCTCACAGATGGGAATGAATCTCTATCAGTCAGATTGTGGCTTTTTGTTCTAGGTCTTTGACAGGATAACAAACACCCTGAATCAAGGTACTGAAATTTGTTGTTGTCGTCTCTCTGACATTTAAAATTTGAAATTAGAATATGAATATGGGTAGTTTGACACTGATGCTGGGACACAGAGACCTTCCAGCTGTTGCCCTGTCCCTTGACCCTAATTGCTATGCTTAAAGCACTAATTCTCCATTTGTTGTTGTTTTTACTTCTATCAATCAAATTTCCGGCTCTCCCCTCCTTTTTGTGAATGAACCTAGCAGTTCATTTATTTGCAGTCACTAACATCTTAATTACTATAATGATACCTGCATCAATAATATTTATAGATGTCTTAATATAGGCAAACTCTAGCTTGTATTACATTTGATATCATATCTTTTAGAGTAAACATAGTATGGCTGCTCTCTGTCAGGTTAGAAGAAGTTAAGTAATTTAATTAAGATGAAACTTGCAATCAGGATTAGGCCAGATCTAACTGTCTTGGTGACCCTAGCAGGTATGCTGCTGTCATTTGAGCCACCCACTACACAAAATGTAAGGAAAATATTGACATTAAAAGTGACAAAAATATGAAGGGTTTGTTTGGTTACAGAAGCACGTGAGTGTGGAGCTGGTGGAAATGGCACAGGTGCTTTTGAATGTTGGGGAACACGAAATGCAAAATAATATCTTGACCATAAGGTTTGTAAGCCTGGGAATAAGTTACTGAAGGGATAGTAAAATTAAAAGCTATAATAAAATATTAAATAACTATTCGTATGGAACAGTTTATATAGACTTTAATGTGAAGGCAGGGAATTGGAATTGAATCCTGCCTTGAAAAATGTTGCGGGCTCTTATGTCTGTAAAAAAAAGTTTAGTAGCTAATAAAGTGATTTCTTTTCTCTCCACAGGAGATAGCTAGTAAAATTACAAATATCATTTGTTTTTAACCTAAGCATCAGTGATCAGAAGTAGTAGCTGATTATAAAGACTGGAGTAAAGAAAATGTAGAATTTCTTTGCAAATACATGAATTGACTTAGAATCATGCTGCTTGCTATTTTATAAATCATGGAAATATGACTCCATATTTTTTCAAACAATGTAATATATTTAAACTCTAGACAAATAATGTTGGTGTTGATTCAGCTCCCCCTTTGTGTCTAAGCTGCTCAACAACAGTCTAGAAAAGAGTGGGTTATGGGTATTTTTGGGTAAATAGTTAACAGTGAAATTCCTTATGACCTTTTCATACATCTTTACAGTTATTTCACCCTCCTCCTTTTGTGCTATTTTCCTCTACCTGCTCCAATTAAAGCACACATCCTTCTCATTTTGCTCCTTCAGATCACTTGTGTCCTGCTATTGCTACCTCTGTTTCATGACTTTACCTGGCAATTGTCCCTTTTACTTTTCTGGTTTCTGCAGTTGCTCAGGTTTATATGGTCACACTTGAAGATGTGGAGCTAAGAAATACAGATGAGAGAGAAGATGGAATATACCTCATGATCTTTTCTATTTCCGTGCATTTACCTGAAATTTTCATGAATTTATTTTTATTTACAGGTGAGTAGCATTCCATAATGAACCCCATTTTCATTATCCAGGAAAAAGTTGAAATCCATTTAGGTTGTTTCATTTCATAGTTATTAATTGTACAAATTTACAATGGACATGGCTGAGCAAGTATCAGTGGAGTAAGATGTTGAGTCTTTGGGTACATGTTAAGGAGTAATATAACTAAACCCATGGTGGATTTATTTTTATTGGCTAATAGTTCTACCCAGCTATGATCCTATGAACCACAGCAAAACCTAAGATGGCACAATAGCCCTAAGGGGTACAATAATGATATGCATACCTGGATAGCAGCCAACAACTCTCTAATCGAACTTAATGTCCATCCAACAAAAGGGAAACTATGCTTGATACTGAAACTTACTAACTACCTAAAGCTAGGGAAATCATGGATCTTTGACCAGAACTTATAACTGCTACTTTCCTAAACCATCAAAATTTCTGTTTTTAAAATATTTATTCTTATACCCACAGTTAAGTATACTCCTCATATGCCATCAAGGACAGATACAGACTAATTATTAGAGAAAACCAGAAAGCTGGTAAAAATTCAGAGCTATAGAGGCCAATCCCAACTAATACATGTATAAAACAACTTCTGTACCTAAAGTTCAGGAATCATTGAGGAATGGGTGAAGGTTATAATAGCCAGAGGAATATGAAATTTTCTTTGAGATTGTATACATTAGAAATTTCTGAGAAGTTAAACTCATAAAGTTTCATCATGGCTGCCGAAACATAAGCCAACCAAGAGTGATACCAATATACATGCTAACATGGAAGGCAAAAGCTCATGAGACCTTAACTCCAACCCCAGACTAAGTACTACAGACAACTAAGGAATTCTGAGCATGGGGAGAAAGAGTTTTAACTAGGTCAAAGCATATGGATTTGCTATCCAACACCAAATAATCATCCTGGAGAACAAATATATACAAGTCACCTTACATGGACTGAGCAAGATGTATTTATATAGTAAGAATACCTACCTATCTGTCTGTCTGTGTATCTATTCATACATATATTTATACATACATATAAATATATGTATGGATAGATAGATATAAATATAATATCTCAACAACTAAAGAAAATGAGGCCATGGATTTGAGGAAGTGCAATGGAGAAAATATGGGAGGATTTGGAAGGAGGAAAGCAAAGGGGGAAAGGTAATTACATTATAAGCTCATAAGTTACTATATATAAATGTAAGTTTGTGTGTGTCTGTGTGTTTTTGTGTGTAAAGAATGGCCATGGTAATATTCAGCAAAATAACAAGCAAAGTTAACAAAGAAAAATAAGTTATTTATTTTCATTCCTGTTTGAATCTTTGGTAAATTTGTAGAAGGAGTCTGGTAGTATTGAAATAGTGATAATTTGGGCTGGAGGGATAGCTCAGCCATTGAAGGCTAGGCTCACAACTGTAATTATAACAGATAGTGATAATTTAAGTAAAAACAAACTTGGACATTCAGCTCTGCCTCAGGCATTTAAAATGGAAATGGGGACAAGAACATGCATGGGGGTTGTGTTCTACTAATGCTAAGGCACAGAAACTCTGTAGCTAATAAATTGAATACTTGAAACAAATGATAAATTTTCCTTCAATTTCAAGGTAAGCCTTTAATGATTTTCCACAGAGAATTGCATTGTTGCATACGCCTACCCTAGGAATGTTATTAATAACTATCAAATGATTTCAAAGCCAGTTTCAGCAAAAATTATATATGTATACATGCATATTTTCCTTTTGCATATTTGGCTTAACCTAAACTTTATAAATTGAAGTTGAATATACATTACAGTGCCCAAGAATGAATATATAATTCAGTTACTTTTATAGTGTAAATAGCATCTAGACCAAAAAAAAAAAAATTTTTTTTTTTTCATTTGGGAATTTGGGCCTTGTTCTTTCCAAACTACTTCCTGCTGGTAAGGGCGCTGTCATGGGAGATTTGAAGAAGATTCAGAAATGCTGGCTGTAGTCTGTAAGGCTGCTTTGTCCAACTGTTTTGAATGTAGGATCACCTTGTACTCTGTTTCAGGCAGTCTGGCGTGATCAAACCACATTAGTCTGGAAGGAATCCACATCTTTTCATTTTCTGTGGAAACAAAAATAGAAATCCTTTTCCCCAGTAACTTGTCCTTGAACTTAAATTTTGGAGTCAAAGCATTTTTTTTTTTAATTTAATTTATTATTTTACATGTCGATACCAGTTCCCTCTCCCTCCCTCCCTCCTCCCCTCTCTCCCTCCCTCCTTCCCTCCCTTTTACCCTCTCTGCCCTCTCATGTGCACTCTAACCACCCTCCCCTCCCATCTCCCCACCCCAATTCCATATGTAGGGGAATGCCATCCAGTTGGGGTCATGTAGATCTGACAGGTCATGTGAAGTAGGGACTAGGGCATCTCTCCCTGTCTCTAAATTAAGGCAGTTATCCCTCCATGGGGATATATTTGCAAAGTCCTTTTGTGCACAAGGGATACATCCTGGCTCCACTGTCTGAGGTCCCTTAGACTGCTCAGTCCTTCTGGCTGAGACCCATATTCAGGGAGCCTGAGTCAGTCCCATGCTGGCTTCCCAGCTATCAGTCTAGTGGCCCATTAGCTCCTCCTTGTTCAAGTAGGCTGTCTGTATGTGTATCTGCCGCATGGTCTTGTCCTCTCCATCTGCATCTGGGTTCTAGTTCGACTCAGTGTTTATGTATGGGTGTTTGCTCCTGTTTCCAACAGGCATTAGTTGAGGGCTCCATGGAGAAGTTAGTTGTTGATCTCACTCTCCAGGAAGGGCATTTATGATAGCCTTTTCACGGAAGCTCAAATTGTTAGTTGGGAGCAGTCTTGTAGTTCTCTAGACCTTTCTTTGTGTTCAATTTTATCTTCAAACCAATATTGGCTCCCTCTTTTATGTACTTTCTCTCTCTCTCTCTCTCTCTCTCTCTCTCTCTCTCTCTCTCTCTCTCTTTCCTGTCTTCTATTCTTAACCTGGCTCAATCTTCCTGGGCACACATGTTTTCCTTTCTTCCCCCTCGTTTTCTCCTACTTCTCTCTCCATTCGATGCCCCCCACCACTTCCTCTGAGCTCTGGGGGACTTGTCCATTCCCAGTTCTGTGAGGGACTTTATATGAATCTCTTAGAATATACCTTGTATCCTAGTTCCTCTGGCGGTGTGAATTATAGGCTGGTGATCCTTTGATCTAGGTCTAAAATCCATATATGAGTGAGTACATAGTGTGTTCCTCTTTTTGTGACTGGGTTACCTTATTCAGGAAGGTTTCTTCAAGTGCCATCCACTTGCCTGCGAATTTCAAGATTCCATTATTTTGTTCTGCAGAGTAGTATTGCATTGTGTAGATGTGCCACATCGTCATTAACCATTCTTCAATTGAGGGGCATCTAGGTTGCTTCCACGTTCTTGCTATTACAAATAGTGCTGCTATGAACATAGTTGAACAGATGTCTTTGTTGCATGGATGTGAATCCTTTGGGTATATGCCTAAGAGGAGGATTGCCAGGTCCTGTGATAAACTAATTCCCATTTTACTGAGGAACTGCCATACTGATCTCCAAAATGGCTGTTTGAGTTTGCACTCCCACCAGCATTGGAGGAGTGTTCCCCTTTCTCCACATCCTCTCCAAAATAAGTCATCATTGGTGTTTCTAATTTTAGCCATTCTGACAGGGGTAAGATGGTATCTCAAAGTTGTTTTAATTTGCATTTCCCTGATAGCTAAGGATGTGGAGCATTTTCTTAAGTGTCTTTCAGACTTTTTGATTTCCTCTATTGAGAATTCTTTCTTCAGTTCTGTATCCCATTTTTTAATAGGGTTATTTGGTGTTTTGTTGAATAGTTTCTTGAGTTCTTCGTATATTTTGGAGATCAGCCCTTTGTCGGATATAGGATTGGTGAAAATCTTTACCCAGTCTGTGGTCTGCCGTTTGGTCTTGTCCACTGTGTCCTTTGCCTTACATAAGCTTCTAAATTCAAAGAGGTCCCATTTATTAATTGTTTCTCTCAGTGTCTGTGCTACTGGAGTTATGTTCAGGAAGTGGTCTCCTATACCAATTTGTTCAATGGTACCTCCTACTTTCTCTTCGAAGAGTTTCAGTGTGGCTGGATTAATGTTGAGGTCTTTGATCCATTTGGACTTGAGTTTTGTGCATGGGGACAGACATTGATCTATCTGCAGTCTTCTACACACCCTCATCCAATTGTGCCAGCACCATTTTTTGAAGATGCTATCCTAGCCCCATTGTATAATTTTAGCTGTTTTGTCGAAAATCAGGTATTCATAGGGGTGTGGGTTAATGTCAGGGTTTTCAATTCGATTCCATTGGTCTACCTGTCTATTTTTATGCCAATACCAGGCTGTTTTCAGAACTATTGCTCTGCAGTAGAGCTTAAAGGCAGGAATGGTGATGCCTCCTGAAGTCCTTTTATTGTATAGGGTTGTTTTGGCTATCCTGGGTCTTTTGTTTTTCCATATAAAGTTGATTGTTATCCTTTCAAGGTCAGTGAAGAATTGTGGTGTGATTTTAATGGGGATTGCATTGAATCTGTAGATTGCTTTCGGCAAGATTGCCATTTTTCTATGTTTATCCTACCTATCCAAGAGCATGGGAGATCTTTCCATTTTCTGGTATCTTCTTTAATTTCTTTCTTTAGAGCCACAATGTTCTTATTATATAGGTCTTTTACTTGTTTGGTAAGCATTACACCAAGATACTTTATGTTGCTTGTGGCTATTGTAAAGGGTGATGTTTCTCTGATTTCTTTCTCTGCCTCTTTGTCGTCTGAAAAAAAGTAGGGCTACTGATTTTTTGAGTTTATCTTGTATCCTGCTGGTTGCTGAAGGTATTTTTCAGCTGTAGGAGTTCCCTGATAGATTTTATTGGGTCTCTTATTAAACTATCATATCATCTGCAAATAGAGACAGTTTGACTTCTTCCTTTCCAATTTGGATCCCCTTGATCTCCTTTTGTTGTCTTATAGCATTAGCTAGAACGTCTAGTACGATATTGAAGAGATATGGAGAGAGAGGGTAGCCTGGTCTTGTTCCTGATTTTAGAGGAATTGGCTTAAGTTTCTCTCCATTCAGTTTGATGTTGGCAGTTGGTTTGCTGTATATTGCTCTTATTATGTTTACGTATGTTCCTGTTATCCCTGATCTCTCCAAGACCTTTATCATGAAAGGGTGTTGAATTTTGTCGAAGGCTTTTTCGGCATCTAGGAAGATAATCATATGGATTTTCTTTTTCAGTTTGTTTATATGGTGGATCACGTTGATAGATTTTTATATGTTAAACCATCCCTGCATTCCAGGGATGAAGCCCACTTGGTCATGGTGGATGATTTCTCTGATGTATTCTTGAATTCGGTTTGCCAGTATTTTATTGAGTATTTTTGCATCGATGTTCATCAGGGATATTGTGCATCGATGTTCATCAGGGATATTGGAGACCACAACTATTTTAAGATAGCTATAAATATTCCTCTTTATAGTGTGGTTTCCCTCTCCAACTCTAGGAAATTTTTCTTAATTCCTTCAGTCATTTCTTATTTTTCAGTGGTGTATTGTTCAATCCCCATGAGTTTGCTTACTTATTATAGTTTTTTTTTTTACATGTTCTTGTCTAGCTTTGCACCACCGAGTGTGTTGTTTGTATTTAGGGAGGCTTAATGTATTTGTTAAATGCTTTATAGCCTGCTGACTGGAATGTACATTTTTTAGTGTTTGAGTGGACTACTCTTTAGATATCTGCTAACTCTGTTTTATTTATGTTTTCATTTAACTCCAGTACTTCTCTGCTTATTGTTTGTCCAAATGACCACTCTATTGATGATAGATACTAATATATCTCACTATTATTGCATTGGAATTAATCTACGTCTTTATATCTACTAAAATGTGTTTAATGAAATTTAATGAACCTGAATTTGATGAATATATGCTTAGACATATATCTTCTTGGTGAATTCTCATTCAGAGAGAATGGGGTGACTTTATTTATCCTCACTCATTTTAGTTTGAATCTTTATTATTTGATATTACTTCTATTTTGTCAACTTATTTTATAGTTTTATTCTCTTTGAGTACCTTTTACATGCTTTTAGTGGTGTCTACCTTTGAAGGTGAGATATATTTCTTAGACACAACAAAAAAGGTGGACCTTGATTCCTAATTGAACCTGGTAGTACATGTCTTTTGACCGAGGACTTGAAACCATTAATATTTAATTTATGATTGAGAGATACATATTAGTTTTGTCATTTTGTTGATATTTCAGTGTTTTCTTAATCATTGCTTGAGAAATTATCTTTTTACTGACTAATTTGCCCATGTGGCCTCTTAAGTATGTTTAAGGTTTTATTTAATCCAAAGTATTTCTTCCCGTTTATTGCTGGGTTAATAGTTGATTGCTTAGTCCTTTAGTGTTTTATTTTGGTTTGTTTTGGTTTGGTTTTAGTTTTGATTTTAATCATAGAAAGTTACTTCTCCTTCAATTTTTCATTGATAGCTTTTCAAGATATAATAGTTTACGCTGGAAATTGTGATTCAAAAATCAGAATACAACTTTGTATACCATTTGATTTGGGCATTTCTATAAAATAATAAGACACAAATAAAGAAAACTATAGACCGATATCCCTCATGAACATTGATGCAAAAATACTCAATAAAATACTGGCAAACTGAATCCAAGAATACATCACAGAAATTATCCACCATGACCAAGTAGGCTTCATCCCTGGGTTGCAGGGATGGTTTACCATATGAAAATCTATCACCACATAAACAAACTGAAAAAGAAAAACCACATGAGTTTGTATGGTTTCTGTGACTTTTGTGGATGTTGCATTCCAATTTTAAAGTATGGTGGTCTGTTAAGATATAGGGGACTGTTCCAATTCTTTTGTATCTGTTGAGGTTTGTTATGTTGCCTCGTATGTGGTCGATTTTAGAGAAGGTTCCATGTGGAGTAGAGAAGAAGGTATATTCTTTGTGTTTGGATGGAATGTTCTATAGATGTCTGTTAAACCCTATTGAGACATAACTTGTTAGTTCTTTTTTTTTTTTTTTTTTTTTTTTTTTTTTTGCTAAGTTTCTGACTGGTGGTCCTGTCTAGTGGTGAGAGTGGGGTGTTGAAATCTCCCACTACAAGTGTGTGAAGTTTTATGTGAGCTTTGAGATTTAGTAGTGTTTCCTTTACAAATATGGGTGCCTTTTTATTTGGGGCATAGACATTCAGAATTCAGACTTTGAGCTGATGGATTTCTCCTGTGATGAATACAAAATGACTGTCTTCATTTCTTTTGATTGATTTTGGTTTGAAATCTAACTTGTTAGATATTAGGATAGGAACACCTGCTTGCTTCTTGGGTGTATTTGATTGGAAGATCTTTTCCCAACCCTTTACCCTGAGGTAATCATGTCTGTCTTTGTGTTTCTTGCATGCAGCAGAAGGATGGATTCTGTCTTCATATCCTTTCTGTTACCCTTTTTCTTTTTATAGGTGAGTTAAGACCATTAATGTTGAGGGAAAGTAAGGACCATTGATTGTTAATGCTTGTTAGTTATAGATTTGTTGTTGCTGTTGTTACTGTGAATATATTTGCCCTGCTTTACCCTTGGGTTCTAGTGAAGTGGGATTATCTATTGCCTATGTCTTTGTGGGCATCGTTAACTTCCTTGGGTTGGAAGGAAGTTTCCTTCCAGAACTTTCTGTAGGACTGTATTTGTAGATATGTATTGTGAAAATCTGGCTTGGACATTAAATATCTTGTTTTGTCCATCTATAGTGATTGAGAGTTTGCTGGGTATAGTAGCCTGGGCTGGCATCCGTGGACTCTTAGTGCTTATAGAACATCTATCTAGGACCTTCTGGCCTTGAGAGTTTCCATGGAGAAGTGAGGTATAATTTTGATAGGTTTGCCTTTATATGTTACCTGTCCTTTTTTCCTTCGCTGCTCTTAATATTCTTTCTTTATTCTGTATGTTAGGAGTTTTGATTATTATATTTTGAGGGGTCTTTTTTCTTTGGTCCAGTCTATTTGGTGTTCAGTATGCTTCTTGTACTTTCATGGGTATGTCCTCTTCAGATTGGGAAAGTATTCTTCAATGATTTTGTTGAATATGTTTCCTGCACCTTTGAACTGGGCTTCTTTGTCTTCCTCCACACCTATTATCATTTGGTTTGGCTTTTTCATGATGTCTGACATTTACTGGATGTTTATGTTAAGGTTTGTTAGATTTAAGATTCTTTGGTCCTCTAGTTTATCTTCAGTGCCTGGGATTCTCTCTTCCATCTCTTACATTCTGTTGGTTATGCTTGTGTCTGTAGTTCCAGATCATTTGCCCAGTTTTTCTACTTCCAGATTCCTTCAGCTTTAGTTTACTTTCTTGTCTCTATTTCAGTTTCAAGCCATGAACTGTTTCATTCATCTGTTTAATTATTTTTCATAGCTTCCTCCTTACTTTCTTTAAGAAATTTGTTCATTTCTTCCAATTTTTTGTATGTGTTTTATTCCATTTCTTTAAGGGATTTTCTCACATCTTCTTTGAAGGCCTCTGTCATTTTTTTGAAGATATTTTTTTTAAGTCATTCTCTTCTGCTTCATCTACTTTGGTATGTTCAGTTTACTTGGTGTGGAATCCTCCCATCACTTCTTCCAGTGAGTGCAGGTGGGTCTCTCTCTCTCTCTCTATGCTACTCTCCTGGTGGGCTTAGGTGGGTCAGAAGTTTGATGTCTGTAGATCTGGGTGATCTAAACTCTGTAGGAGGTCTCTCGGCCATGGGGGTCAATGATCAGCTTCCAGCAATGTCCTCCAGCAAAGGACTGGAGATGTGTTAAAGATCCAGCAGGCAGGGACTCAGGATGATCCTTCAGCAGAGGCATGGTGATGGGGGTCAAAGATGTGGGAAGGCAGGGAGTCAGTATTTTTCTCGGGGTTAGGCAGAAATTTTGCCCAGAACTCTGGCAGAGGACCAGCGGTGGGAGTCAGAGTGCTTCCTATATCTTGATAGGCATTCCTTTTTTTAGGCTAGGGAAATTTTCTTCTATTATTTTGTTCTAAATATTTTCTGGGTCTTCAACGTGGGTTTCTTATCCTTCCTCTATACCTATTATTCTTAGATATTATATTTTATATTTTCATACTGTATCTCATTTCCAGGTTGCTTAGTTCCAGGAGGGTTTTTGTTTATTTGTTTGGTTGGTTGGTTTTTGTATATATATTTTTAGATTTAACATTTTTTTTTTGGAGAGAGTATTCAGTCTCAAGTCCCTTGAGTCATTTTTTCATGCCTTACAGTCTGTTGGAAGATTTGCCTATGAAGTTACTGTTTAAGTTTCTAAACTTTTCACTTTCTGATATCCTTACTGATTCTATGTTTCCTTTCAGGTAATGTATGAGCTTTTTTTTTTTTTTTTTTTTTTTTTTCATTTCCCTTTACCTGTTTGGGTTTTCCTAATTTTCTCTAAGGGTTTTTTTTTTTTTCCCTCGGGCTGGATATGAGGCTGTAGAATCGGATTCAAAGGAGTACTGTTGGTTGGCTTGTGCTGTTTAGGCTCTTTTGGCTGTTTGAAGGCCCACCATCCAGACCCAAATAAATCACATGGAGTCTTAATTTACTTATGAATGTTCTGCCTTAGCTTGGCTTATTTCTAATCAGCTTTCCTTAACTTAAATTATCGCATTTACCTTTTGCTTTGGACCTTTTCCTTTTCTTACTTCTGTATATCTTACTTTCACTCTTATTTCCTGGCTGGGTCCCTGGCCCCTGTCCTTCTCTCCTTGCTCTCTTGCTCCCCTTTTCTCTCAGATTTCTCCCCTCCCATTTATTTTCTCTGTCTGCTAGCTCTGCCTATCCTTTCCTGACAAGCTATTACTGTCTGTTCATCTTTTGATTAGACCCATCAGATGTTTTAGATAAAGTAACACAGCTTCATAGAGTTAAACAAACACAGCATAAAAAATGCAGTAGCCTCTCCACTGTTCCTCAGAATATTAGAGGTCATCCTTGTAGGTCTCTGGACAGTTCTCTAGAGTCAATTTTCTCTTCAAACCTATAATGGCTCCCTCTATTATGGTATCCCTTTTTTCTCTTGTTAATTCATCCACTGACTCAATCTTCCTGGTCCCACATGTTCTCCTCTCCTTCTCTTTCTCCTAACTCCCTCTCCACTCATTGCCTCCCCTCCCAATATGCTCAGGAGATCTTGTCCCTTTCCCCTTGTATGAATCTCTTAGTTTTCTCCTTGTATCCTAGTTTCTCTGGTGGTGTGAATTATAGGCAGGTAATCCTTTGCTCTGTGTTTAAAATCTATTTATGAGTGAGTACATACCATGTTCTTCTTTTTGTGACTGGGTTATGTCACTCAGAATGGTTTCCTCAAGTTCCATCCATTTGCCTGTGAATTTTTCTGCTTAGTAATATTCCATTGTGTGAATATACCACATCTTTATCCATTCTTCAGTTGAGGGACATCTAGGTTGCTTCCAGGTTCTTGCTATTACAAATAATGCTGCTATGAAGATAGTCTTTCTTGCATGGATGCAGATCATTTGGGTATATGCCTAAGAGTGGAATTGCCAGGTTCTGTAATAGAGTAATGTGTCTTTTTTTTATTTGCAAGTCATAACTTTATTTCAAAGAATTGTGTGTATGAGTGTGTGCACTTAAGTGTGGGTTTGTATATACACAGGTGCAGCTACCAAGATGTTGTCAGAGCCATGGAGCTGGAGTGGCAGGCAGTTGTAAGCTGTTCATTGTGAGTGTAGAGAAAGTTCATTTAACTGTGTACCCATATCTTTAGGTCCATAGCTTAATAGTATTCTCGGTTGTACACTCTTTTCTGAACTTGAGGGAGTCTAATTTACAAGATTGCTGTTGATTTGGTTGAACTGCTAGTGTCGGGCTTAATTCAGGGCTACAAATAATCAAACTCATGCTTTTATCTGAGGGACCTGCAATGTATTTAGACATTTGATCAATTTTGATGTGAATTTCTTGTATGTAGTACGAGGTAGGGAGGTGATAACTTTATTGTTTTGATATGCATATCTAGTTGCTTTAGCATCAGATATTGAACAATCTGTTTCTTCTTCAATATTTAATTTGTATGTTTTCTATGATTGTATACACATATATTTACAATATTTTCTGATTCTTGAGGAATTAAGACAGACATCACCAAGTAATGATCTTTTCCTTAAAATAATTTAAAAACACTGAACAAATTTCTTTTATAATCACTGACATGTATATAGTACATTGTGTTTACACTCTCTCTTATCTCCCTGTGAGCCCTGATACCTGTATCACTTCATGACAGTGCCCTTTCTATCATATATGTAATTTTGTTTTGTTTTGTCATTAAAAGCAGGACAATGTGTGTGGCCACAGGCTTGGAATTGCCTGTAAGAGTCTGGTGAGATCACTATTTGATGAATACTAAGAATGGTCACTCCCTTCAAACCAACAATTTTCAATAGTTCCACATGGAGGATAGGGCCCCGGGAGCTCCTTTGGGAAACATGATTGGCTGTTGACAGGCCCCACATTTATACAAAACCCAGTGTAAGCAACCATAGATATTTGGAAACTGTGTATAATGACTATACTATGAATATTTTGGCTCTTTTGTCTGTCCTGGTGGTTATATGATTTCTGATGCCTCTTCCACAATGTTCCTTGAGCCTTAGAGTGGATCGCCCACATCTCTGTACAACTTTAAAGAAACAAGTGGATGAAAAATTGACATACATACATACATACAGAGATAGGCTGGGATCAGTTCAGGTGGACAGGGCTCTCTGATGGGGCAGCTGCAGGACCTCACATCCCATCATCATTCCCATTTGAACCCAAAGAAGGCTTTGCTCTTTCTCTGCGAATCACCAGGGGAAGTTTTTACCACTATTGTGGGGCTGAGGCACTGGGGTCCTTAATATGTCACATGTCAACATGACAACAACACTTCTATTCAGGACTTCATTTACTCCCTACAGAAGGTGGTTTAAATGCCCTATTTAGGGTTGAACACTTAAGTATAATTTATTCTAATCACTTTGAACAGATATGGTGTTTGCATTCCTTGCCATTTACTGCCTTAAGAGGTTTCTTTGATTAAGGAGAGAGTAGAATTTGTCAGTGAATAGAAATAGAAATATTTAGGACTCTGCTTGGTGACACTGACACAGTTTTTCACTTGAAGTATTTTCTAGCTGATATAAATATAGACACCCTAATCTATTTTGGTTACTATTAGTTTAAACTATTTCTTCTTTTATATGAGTTCCAGCTTCTGCAAGTTCTGAAAAGTAACTACCTGTATGTATCTCTGTGATAGCATATAGTTGGATCTTGGCTTATATCCATCCAGCCATTCTAAGTTTTTGTTTGGAGTACTTGGTCTGTTTATGTTGAAATGTGTTTACCACAGATGAAGACTAGCTCCTTCCTTCCTTTGTTCCTTGCTTCCTTTCTTCCTTTTTTTTCATCTTTTCTTTCTTTCTCTTCTTTTTGTTTTGTAAATTCCTTTTGCATTCTACTCTTGTCTTCATTTGTGTTTTGGAGATTTCTGTGATTCTATGCTTTGTATTTGTTTTGCTATTTGATCATTCATTTATCTAATTATATTTTGTTTTGAAACTATGATAATGTTGACTTACATTATGTTAATGTTGTAACTATTTAAGAAAAATTTTAATGAGTCACTTGAACCATTTCTGAGGTTGTTTCTTGTTCCAGGTATTGGGTACTTTTTGTTAATCTATGGTCCTTGTGGGATGCATTATCAGCCCAAGTGGTATAACTTTCATATATATGTATGAATATACTGCATATATATATACATATATAGAAATATAATTTTAGGTAATTATAAAATAACAAGGTCCCTTGAGCTTTATCAAACAACATTGGTGTTATTCGTCTCTTCTATCTGCTTCTGTTTTCTACTTCTTTTCCTCCTCATTAGCTGAAACTTTTCAATATTTTTTCTATTTCTATTTTCTATTTTCCCTCTTTATATCATGAGTATTCCTTCTATAGCCTTCCCAAGTCCCTCTCCACCATGGTCACTTTATGCTTTTCTGGTTTCTTTAGCTACTCCATATTGTAAATTCACATCTGAAGATTTGGTGCTAGAAGCCACATTGAGTGAGAACATGTAAACTTTGCATTTTGGGGTTTAGACTACCTCACTCAATATAATATTCTCTATTTCAGCTAATTTACATGTGAATTTCAAGACCTTATTCTTTATGTATAGCTGAATAACATCCCATTGTTTAAATGTACCACATTTTCATTATTCAACCATGTTCTGAAGGACATTCATATTGTCTCTGTTTCTTACCTATGAATAGGCAATGAACATTGCCAAGCAGGCAGGTTATCTGTGGAGTAGGTGAATCTTTTGGTACCTGCAGAGGGATAATAGATCTAGGCCACATGGTAGGTATATTTTTGGTTTTTTGAAGATTTTCTGTACTGATAACTGATGGGAGATGTCATTCTGTATATGTTTCTCATACTGGTTAATAATAAATCACTGTTGGCCAATAGGAAAGGAAGATAGGAGGGACTAGGAGACAAGGAGGAAATAGGAAGTAAGAAGGAGGAGTCAAGATGGAGAGTCTGGAGAGAGCAGTATGCGGCAGCCGGCTCCCAGTAAGAAGAACACGTGGACATACATAGATTAACACATATGGGTTAATAATTAAGGCAGAGCTAGCCAATGAGAAACAAGTAACCGGGCCAACAGCTTGTATCAAATACAGAGTCTCTGTGTATTATTTGGGGCTGGCGCGGCGGCAGGACAAGACTCGGAGGCAGCAGGAGGAAAAACCGTACCCCTTACAGATAACCATAGTGGCTGAACCAGTTTGCATTACTACCAATAGTGAATGATGGTTGTTCTTTACATACAACTTTACCAGCATTTATTGCCAGTTATCTTGCTGATTTTAGCCATTCATACTGGTTGAGATGTGTTTTCTTTATTGCTAAGGGTTTTGAGTACTTTCTGGGGTGATTTCTTAGCTGAATACTATCCATTTTTATTTCTTCCATTCAGAACTCTCTGTTTAAATCCTTAGCCCAATATTCAATTGGGTCATTTGTTTCCTTGACTTTGTGTTTTCCTTTTATAATTTGGTTATTAATTTTTAGGTCAGATATATAGCTGATGAAGATTCTCTCCCATTCTGTGTTTTTATTCTCTTGATTATTTATTTAATTGTGCAGAAGCTTTATAGTCTTTGTGTGTGCATGTAGAGGGCAAAACAATAATAATTAAAGAAAAAGAAGCTATTAATTTGAGGGTGAAGAGGCAGGCATGGGAGGAGCTGGTAGGAGGGACCAGAAGGAGGACAAGAAAAGCTGAAAGTGATATAATTATACTTTTATTACAATTGTATATAGAGATATGTATATCTATATAAGGAATATTTAAAGCTGATAACTTTGATCACACATAAATATTCTAGATAGTCTCCTCCCCTTATAGTGTGTATGCTTGATGTGGCAATTTAAATATTTTTTATTTTGTATCTCCTTCCCTTATAAATTACAGCAGTAATAATTAATTTTGACAATCTCCACTTTTCAACTTAACACTAGAGATTTGCAAACCAAATATACCATCATTACACGGATCTCACATTCTAAATTTGCCTATATATTTATCTGTACCAGTAAATTTTCTATCTTCTTGTTTTATCTTCCCATTTTATGATAACTGCCATGGTTCTCAATGTCCAGCTTCAAGATCACCTTACAGATTCTTTTCTAGGCTAGTGTAGTGGTGAGGATTTCCTTTAGTTTTCCAATTATTTTTCTTTTATTTTAAATAATTTTTTATTTATTTTATATAACCAAGTCCATTTAAATAAAACAAACATTTATAGACAATATTTGGGAATTTGGGCATCGTTCTTTCCAAACTACTTCCTGCTGATAAGGGGCTGGGAGATTCTAAGAAGATGCAGAAATCCTGCTGTAGTCTGTAAGGCTGCTTTGTCCAGCAGTTTTGAATGTAGGATCACCTGGTACTCTGTTTCAGGCAATCTGGCTTGATCAAAACACATTAGTCTGGAAGGAATTTACATCTTTTCATTTTCTGTGGAAACAAAAATAGAAATCCTTTTCCCCAGTAACTTGTCCTTGAACTTAAATTTTGGAGTCAAAGCATTTTTTTATTTAATTTATTATTTTACAAGTCGATCCCAGTTCCCTCTCCATCCCTCCCTCCCTCCCTCCCTTCCTTCTTCCCTCCTTCCTTTCCTTTTACCCTCTCTGCCCTCTCACATGCACTCTAACCACCCTTCCCTCCCTTCCCCCCAACTGGATGACATTCCTCTTTTTTGTTTTGTATGCAAAAATAAATACAGTTCTGAAACACATGGACTACCTTAAAGATAGCAGAAATGATATAAGTCACAAACCCCCTGTTGTTTGTGTAAATTTAGGACTCTAGGTTAAATTTACTGAACCAACATGGAAAAAAGAAAGGGAAGGAAGAGCAATTTAGGGAGAAAACCAATAAAGTAGAAGAAAAATATTTACAAAGGGCAGAAATTGTACAAAAATTAAATCAATAGCATAAATACTGTACTAAGAATATATACAGTGTAATATGATATATCCCATTGCCTTAAATTAAAATGCCTACAACCATCCTCCAACCTAGAGAAAATTCATTTAAAGTAGCCACATATTACAAAGTCAAAACCAAGTATTCAAGTATGGTTGTTAAGTTCACCTCCACTGAAAGACAGGTAAGCAAAATATGAATTAAAGGAGATAAGAACTAATGTATTGTACTTGATCTAGAACCCTTGGGCCTTTCTGCTATCTTGTATTTCTCATTTCACCTTTATTTCCAAGGGACAACATTTTCTGGATAGTTTTTCTGGATACGCTAGACCAGAAGTTTACTTTTCCAGCATTCTGGATATATTGTCCTGTTAATACTGCCCTCCAGACAATCTGTGAGAAATCTAGAGGTTTTTCATGGATATTCCTTTGCATGATGCTTAATGCTTTGATCTTAATATGTTTGAAGACCCCTCTTTGTTTTTATTATGTCCCTATAGGAATAAAACCTGCTTGGCAATATTTGAGATTCCCAAATCTGGATGTGTGTATCTCCCAGGACACATGAAGTTTTCAGCAGGAGTTTTATCAAATAAGTTTTCTGTACCTTCCTATATTTAGAACTTCCATAGCATGCCCACTTAAATACATGTTGTAAGTCCTTAGGGCTTATTCAATATTTTATTTTGTGTGTGTGTGTGTGTGTGTGTGTGTGTTTGAGACAAGCTCATCTGTTCATCTCTACTGTGTATGCCAGGTTAGGTGACCCATCAGCAGCTGAGGATTTTTTCTGTATCTATCACTCTTCTCCCTGCAGGACTGCTGGGATTGCAGAAGTGCTACTGTATCTGGATTTACATTAGTTCTGATGATCTGAGCCAGGTAACCATGCTTGAAGGACAAGGGCTTTACTTACAAAGTCATCTCTCTAACTTTAATTTTCTTTAATAAGTGTGTGCCTGATATCTGGAGAAACCAGAAGAAAGGCATTAAATCCTTCTGTACTGGAGCTATCTACAGATAATTGCGAGCCTGCGTGTGGTTGTAGAGAGACAAACACAAGTCCTCTGTGGAAGCAGTAGGCTCTCATAACTATAGAGGCACATTCATGGCAACCCAAAGCTCTACTGTTTGATTCACACAGATTTGGAACTATTTCATGTTCCTGATTGTATGAGTTTCTTTTCTGTTGCTGTGATAAAATACCACAACAAAGTCAACTTATAGAACAAAAAAGTTAGATTTGCATTGCAGTTACAGAGAGATGAAGAATTCATCATGACAGTCATGGAAGCAAGTTGTAGTCATAGAAACAGAATCAGGAAGCTGGGTGTTCACATACTTACAGCAAGAGCAAAAAAAATGAGGAGGTGAACTGGCAATAGGTAAGGCTATATACTCTCAAAGCCCATCCCCAACAGCCCCAGCAACTGGAGGCCAAGTGTTCAATGCATATGACCACAGGGGACATTTCTCATTTGACACACAACATTGGTCTATAACATCTTGTTATCATTAAAAAGCAAAAACAAAAAACCTCCTGTATCTCATTTGTTGCCATAAATGTATTTTATTTGATACTTTGTTAGTACATAAATTATTTGGGGGTCTAATACCGCATGTCCTCTTTTACTTCCAAAGTTTGACAACTGAACATTTAAGGAAGCTTTCTGATAAGTGACATATAGTGACATCTCCCAGCGCTTCTACCAATGAATCTTTATTTTTTGAAGGAGTAATCTCTCTTAGGAGACTTTGGTTGTTTCTATCCTAAATATATATGTGAACTCTGTTAAAATGTTTCCCTTTTTCCCCTCTTTGCCTTCAATATTTTAGCTATTTAAAAATCAATTAATTTTCTTCTGTAATATACTAGAATTCTTTTGCTTCTTCCCCAAATCCTTTATTGGCTAATCTGTCAAGTACAAAATATATCTTGGTTGATTGACTCTAATGAGCATGATTACTCTGACCAATTTGTGTTAAAGCAGGACTTTTGACACCCTGTCAACTCCATTCATCACCTTCTGCTCAACACCTGTATTGTCATGTATTTTAATTATACATATTAAAGATGCTGTAATATTTTTAGAGATAATTTATTTTGATTTATCTCATGTTTAACATTGTTCGTTGCTTATGTCTTCCTGAGTTTCTGTGCACTTCCTGAGTGTCTTCAAATCAACTTGTATAATTTTCTGTCTGTTAGTGTATGTGTTCATGTGTATGCAATTGTATGATGTAATGTATATAGAGGTCAGAGAATAACTTGCAGAAACCAGTTTCTTCCTTCCACTCTCTGGGTTACAGGGACTGAACACTGAATGTCAAGTTCTGTGGCAAGTGCCTTGACCAGCAGTCATCTTGTCAGCTCTGTTTCTTTGAATTTGATTTTTCCCCCTTCTGCAGGTCATTTTTTCTTCTGACCGAATAACTCCCTCATTTTGCTTGTTCAGTGTATGTTTGCTGAGCACAAGGTTTCCATGTTTGTTTCCTTTGTTCTCATTTTGGAGGGCATGGTTATTTTTACCAACTTCAAACACTGTGTCACAGAATAAGACTTAGATGACATTACCAGCTCCCCTGTCCCCCTTCCTCTACAGAATACCCCTGGGAGGGAGTTTTGATTTCTGTATTGAAGAAATATTGTACTTTCTCACAATCCATTGTACTTTCTCACAATTTTCAGGCAGAAATGAAATAAATGAGACCAATTTTTTTGAGTTTGGCTTGTAGTAGATTAGGTCCCAGGTAATGAATGAGAAATGTAGAATAGAGGCTGCCTTTCACTAGTGGATACCTTGCTCTTCTGGCTTGAATATTTAAGGAAGTAGTTGGAGTAAAAATTTAGGCAATGGGACTCATCATGGAACTTAGAATGGCTGATAAAAATTCTTTACCCAAATTGTTTTCTTAGTTGTTTTAATGTATGTGTCTGAAATATTAAGCCTTAAAAATATTTCAAATATTTTAACAATGCATAAATTTATACACAACATATTCCATTAATTAAAAGTATTATAAGAAAATTTATAGCACCTACAAAAAGGACTCACAGATAGTTACAGTAGTTTTCAGAGTGGTGAGTGATACACACACACACACACACACACACATACACACACGCACACACATTTTTATGGGTTTGTGTATATACATATGTATTATATACATATATAACATATATTATATATACTTATTGCTTTGTCTTAAGAAGAATCATTACTATGAATGTATTATTTACAAAATCCCCAATTATTCAAAAGCACATTTCTTAAATACTTTATAAGCATTTATTATACCAAGTATTTAAATTATTTTCATTATTATATATAAATAATATCTTTCTAATGATAAATAGTAACATTTTATTAACTCAAAGACCACTGAAGAGCTTTCATGTCATTCCAAAGTAACCTTTGACTATTATTTCCACAAAGGAAATAATAGCAGCAGGAACTGTTGGTATCCATTAGGTATGAAGACAAAGACTCCATTTAAATTAGGTAAAACTTAAGGGCTTATTAGAAAATAAAAAAAAATTTAGAAACCAATTTACATGATTGACATAAACTTATTTTTTACTTGCTTGTGTGCTTCTTATATAAGCAGTTTTAGTGTAAAGTACACATTATTTTCAGAACTATTTTGAACTCACACGTAAACCAAAGTACTCATCCTAGACCAAATCAAGACCCTTCTGCAAACAATGTATGTCAAAACCAAAAGCTTTGAGAAAGACCAAGATTCCTCTTAAGGTTCATGGAATGAAATGCAAGGATCATAAGTAAATTATCTCACTAATTTGTGGTATGTTAATATTATATAACTGTGCATACATATACTTCCATAAAACAAATTCTGACAATGTATCTAGTAATACTATATTTTCCAAGCTCCAGGGTAGAAGAAAAAAAGAAAAAGCCGTCAGTCCAGTCACAACACCAGTGAAACATCTCCAGTGTTGTCATTACTGTCTTTTTGGAAATAGAGAATAGGGAAGCTCTATATCAGTCCCTACTTCCAGGACAACTGATGAAGGCTCCAATAATAAAGCTGTTTAAATCTCATTTCTATGTGTGGTGGTCTCCCTTAATATTGACAAATCAGTCTTTGTGACTCCTCCTTGTACTTGGAGTTACTGATATGCTATTGCTTTTATATATATATATATATATATATATATATATATATATATACACATACATACATACATACATACATATATATATATATATATATATATATCAGCTGAGATACAGAGACAGTTTAGCAGAAACTTTGTTAGTAAAACAAAACACAGTCCCAAGAAAGATGAGTATATTATTCCCAAAGTGAGGGAGCAGACAACTGGGTTGTGGATTTATAAAACAAATTTTTGATGCCCCCCCCTTTGAGATGCTATTGTTAAGTTCCTTCCTTTAGAGTATGACTTGTACTTTGCCCCACTCTACTGTGCAGATTCTAGGGTCAAGATGTATCGGCAAGTTTCTTTTTCTGCTTACTAGAATGTTCACCAGTGATCATGTGTGGTCATAGGAAAAGGGCTCTAGTGACTCAATTTCTGATATGGCAGGAAGGACCCACCTCTGGCGGCAAGAATATTAAGCTACAAAGAAACATTCAAATCATAAGGAAACACAGATGCCAAGATACAGCTCCTGTTTCCTTGGTTACCTCAAGTCTAGCTCATTGCCTCTCTGGCCAGGATACAACTAACCACATAACAAAAGGCAAGGTTATGGGCCCCAACCTTCAGGATGGTCCCACTGGAATTCAAGATTTTCCCTTCCTAGAAACACCCCCACAGGTACACCCTGTGATCTCCTAAGCACTTAATGCCATTAAGCATAGAGTTACAATTAAGCATCACAATCTCATTACACTTGGAGATGAAAACTCATTTCATCTTAAATTGTCATTATAAAAATCCTAGACATATCTCCATAGCCTGGATCAATCAGTTTTCTTAAATGCTTATGGGGATAACAAATTTTATCAAAGATTTAAGACAAAGAACTTGAGGTATTCCAAATCTTAATATAAACTCATTTTTAGCACAAATAGAGAAATTGGGCCATAGATAGAAAGCTGCATGTTTAACTTCTGAGAAAGTTCAGTTGAAGTCTTTCGAGTTCTAGATAAAATTTTCTTGAAATGTTCCAATTAAAGACCAAAGAAATTGAACTCTAAATTTTACTCTTGCCAGCTTCTCATTCTCTTTTCTCTTAATAGGAGGCTTTTGGGGACGTATACTTCGTGTTCCTATCAGGCTTGGTGTTATTTTGAAGCCAGAGCTTTAGCAGTATCTGTGATACTTGGAGAACTCTGCTGTCTTTGCAGTTTATGCCTTGTTATTTATAAATCACATACAGAACAAACAATGTCGTAACACATGTTCTCTAATGCTTGTGAAGCCTTTCCAGACAGAGAAAACAAAACAACAAGATATATCCTTTCTTGGTGATCATGCTATTTTCTCAGCTTTGTGCATTTAAGTAAAACCTGCACCTCGATATTTCAAGGGTAGTTGATTAAAACCACATATTTAAACCTTAGCAACTGAGTCTTCCAACAACCAACCCAGAACTGCAGTTTGCTGGTGATGGAGACAATTAGCTTTAGATTGTTTAATGATAATGTCCCATGGAATTTAGAGCACAAGGTTTTATGTGTTTTTTTTTCCTGATCATTCAATACCAACTTAGGGGACGTACATTATGCTCCTTCTTACTTCCTGCCAACTCAGAAAGTGTTGAAAACATCAGGTAATTCAGGTTGCAGAACCTGAAAACACTGTTTCTTGTCCCTGTTCACTATCCATTTGTCCCATTGATGTTTTTTTCTTAGGACAAGTTATGCAGGTAGGTAGTGGATCTGTCCTATCATTGCCACTTCTTACTATTGGGCAGAGAGATTTAATCACAGAGATTATGATCTGCTAATAGATGATTATTACAAAAGCTGAAGCATTAGCTGCAACTCATGAGCTTGGCAACCTACATCCTCTGAAGATGCCTAACTGAGGGATGAGCAAGAGTCCAGAGCACTGTTCTAGGAAGTACCTCCACATAGAAACATGAGGACAATCACACATACTATTGAAACTTTTCTCAGAGAACACAGCACCATTATGACTGACCAAAGGCCACATAAGACCTAACACCTCTTTCATGACATAGCTTGCAGGACTCTCAAAAATAAAGCCTTCATTTATTGCTTCTATTTCTTCCCAGCTTTCTATTCTTCTTAACAAACACCTCCAGTACGAATTCATTCAATGATACCTCCCACTTTCTCTTCTAAGAGATTCAGTATGACTGAATTTATGTTGAGGACTTTGATCCATTTGGATCAATTTTGTACATGGCGATAGACATGGATCTATCTGCAGTCTTCTACATACCAGCATCCAGTTATGCCAGCACCATTTGATGGGATGGTGATGACTTCTGAACATGGGTCTCAGTTAGAAAGTCTGGGTAGTCTAAGGGACCTCTAACAGTGGAACCAGAATGCATCCCTGTTACATGAAAGGACTTTGCGGAGCACATTCCCAATGTAGGGCTATTCCCTTAGTCTAAAGACAGGAGGGAGGTCCTACCCTACTTCGGAAATGACTTGACAGGTTTTGATGATCCCTCCTGGAAGGCATCACCCCTCTGTGGAGTGGGTTGGAAATGGGATGGGAGGGGAGGTTGGGGGGCATGGGAAGGAGGGAGAGAGAAGGAACTGGGATTGATACGTAAATTAAGAAAAATAATAAATGTATAAAAAAACACTTCCAGTTTCTCCTGCTTCTGATTGCTTCTTCTTTCCACATAGACACATATTCTACCTGTTAGGGAACATCCTAAAACATCCCAAGAAGGAGATATATTCTGTAGTCTACACTTCCTGTAGCTAGATTTTTGCTTTTCTTTGGTGTGTGTGTGTGTGTGTGTGTGTGTGTGTGTGTGTGTGTGTGTGTGTTCAGCTGAAGTAAAATATGGGCAGAGGGTATACAATCTCTGTTCATATTTAGAAATTACAAAAGTATATCTTTAAGGTGGCAAAACATGGGCCTAGTTTCTTAATCACAATCACCTTTGTTTTGTTATGATGTGAACTAAATGTGACAAAATGTTTTTTTTCCTTCCTAGTTTGAATCTCTTTCAAGTAGGAACCTTATACAGGGCAACAGGCCACCTATTTCTTTCAGGGAATTTTCTGTCTTTCCTCATGATATCCATCACACCTCCTGATTTCTTTTGAGATGATGTTGAGAAGCTGATGATCTAATGAGAAATTCCGTGCCACTAGCCTGGCAATGCAGTGAACACCTTCTCTTGACTAGGCAGATGCCACAGACACATCCGTTGTCTTGTATGGATTCTCACTTGCAGGACTTTTAATGATGATAAAATTGTCTTCAATCTCTTTGTTGTTCCTTCAAAGCCCCCAGGAATTTGAAGTAGACCTTGACATATTGCTTTTTAAAAACTATTTTTTTTGAGATTATTGTGTAATTATAACATTTACATCTTTCTCTCGAACAAAACATTCTCCCATATACCTCTGATTGCTTTTTCAAATTCATCCTTTTTTATAGTTATTTGTTCTCTCTCTCCCTCTCTCCCTCTCTTTCTCTCTCTTTCTCTCTCTCTCTCTCTCTCAAGCTCTTAAGAAAGTAAATATTTTAAGAGACAGAAGAGCAGGGAATTTTCTAAAGATTGTGTCCCCTAGGAATGATATCATGCTTTTGACTTGACTTTTGTTGCCCAGTGAGTAGTATACAAGAGACGGGCTTATTGCTATGGATCTGCCTGCTAGGTGTGTAAGCCATACCACTTTACTTTGCCTAGTACAAGTTGATTAGATCACACCTCAGTGAATAGCACAGAGGAATTCCAAAATGTGTGGAGACTTAGACTGAAATTGTAATCAATGACCCTGACCCACTATGAGTTGAGAATAAACCATATTTGTATCACTTTTAATAGAAATATCATGCATTCACCTATTGTAATTCCATTTTACTATTAAGAGGTCCCATGTCAATAATCTCCTATAAAATTTCACATATTCCTTTTTACATATTATATGAGAATTTCATTCTTATATAAAATGAAGTGTGATCATATCTATCCTTGATAAGAATCTGTTCCTAGATTTTCCCAACATGTCTCCTTCCCAACTACATGACCTGTTTCAGTTTATTAATGTACTAAGGCCCTTTAGTGGCATCCACTGAAACACTGGCCAGATCCCCCAAAGAATGATTTCTCATCTCTGAGAAGCTTTTAACTACCAGTAGCTCCTCATACATTCCTTTGGTGGGAGACAGGGGTCTCACTGTTGCCTAACATGATTTTCATGCCTAACCCTCTCAAGTGCTGGGATTATAAATTTACACTACCACCATGCCTGTCTCATATACTTATGTTTAAACAAATATTTAACAAATTAATTTTGATAATATAGTACTGATTGTCATAAGGAAATAGTCAAGATTGTGATCCTCTATAATCAATTCATTGTTTAATTGAGCTAATCCACCCCCTATACACAGTGTATTGGGTTGAGGAAATAACTACCAATAAATGAAAGAGCAGATCATTTATTGTTATTGGAGATGGATAACATTTGAATGAGCAACACTGACAATTGTTAATACTCAGCTGTAATGAAGATTTCCAGTTTCTAACAGAATGGTTTACCCCTGGTAACCCCAACAGGTCTCAAAGCTGTTCAATGAGTGATGTAATTCAATGTCTTCTCTCCAAGGAACATGTTTCTTTCTCTGAAATCTTTGTTTTGTATGGAGCACTGCCTCTATCCCAATTCCCAAGCTGGGCAATTTCATATGACAGATTTATATCCTTAGAACAGAAAGGGAAAACCGCAGGAGAAAGCTCAGTCTTCAAGGACAGAATCTTATGATGCACTGTCACTCTCAGGCTGAGATCACAGAACAGCATCTTATATTGAGGTGTTCCAGTTGCCAAGAAACCAGTTCTTAGAGAATAATCAGCATTTTTTTCCTTTCAGACCAAGTCAGTAGCCAGTAGGGGGCAAAGTGGTCCCCTTTATGCATTATTGACATTTTTTTATCTCAACATTTTTTTCTAAATGTATGACATGCAAATATATGTGTATACACTGCACTAGAGCAAAGTGCATCTCACAGCTCTGCTCAGCCACATAGACATTTTCCATTCTGTGGAGAATGAAGTAGGAGAATGACTTTATTTTCATTTTTATGAAGCCATGCATAGGGTCAGTGGACTAATAAATGAAATCTGAATTATTCATCATTCTGTGTCATTCAGATCTTTAAAATCAATGCTGAGGGAGTAGAAGAAATGTTTCAACTCGAACAAACCAATAGAACTGTCTCCTTTATCATTTTAACCATTTACTTTTATTTGGGACTTTGAATTCTGGGTGAGTTTCTATACATTGCTCTAACAGTCATAACACACATTAATAATTTATGGGCTTGAAGTATGGAGTGTGCATGAGAAAGCACATTTTGTACAGAGCCTAACCACATAGAAACCTCTTCAAGTTTTTTAATCACTCCAGCCGAGTTAGGCAGAAGAAAACTCAGGAATCTGTTGGTTTTTAAGTGTATTGGTGGGATTTGTTAGGTGGGGGAGGAAACCTTATTACCTTGTCAATAGGCAAGCCCACAGTTATTCACTAGCCATTCACTAAAAAGGCATACATGTATTCACTAGCCAATTCTTGTTCTCACTAAAAGCTGATATGGAGAAAATAAAGTTCATTCTGAAGGGTAAGTGATGCATTAATTTCTGTTTCCCCCCAGTTTTGCTTCTGCTTTCACCCCTGTAAAGAACATATTCTGCTTTTTTCCCTTGAACTTTTTGAAATAAACACAAAAATATTCCTTATCTGTGGAGAGCTCTATTGCCAGGGAATAAATTATGTTATTTTACTTGTTAGTCCTTTACAAAAAGCTTTCTTCTAAAGACAACCACATAGGAAAAGCTTTGGATTTGATGCATCTTCTAACATTTCAGCAGAATAGAGAGTACCCTTACAGTCAAACATGCCCTGTATGTTGTGGATTTATATTGACTTTACGATGCCACACTTTTACCATAGTCACTAGCATTTTATTAGTTCCTATAGTATGTGCCAGACAGTATTTTCAGTATTTTACACCTGATGTGTTTAATTTTCTCAATAACTGATATAGTAGAAACAGTGAATATAATCTGTTACATATGAGGAACCAGAAGCCCAAGGAAGTTAACTAAGTAGCCAAATAACAAATAGCCACAAAAGGAGGAGCCAGATTGCAGTTAAGTCTGGGTTTGGCTTTGCAGCTCCCACTAAATGGTAGTGCCCTATGAGTCATACAATGATATGGACCTATTGGATTTTTAACTAATTAAATAAAATAAATATGAATTTGGGGTATTCCTCAGAAAGTACACTGAATGGCTTGGAATTTGGCTGCATATTTTTGCATCTGAGGATGAGCGGTAAGCACACAAATGGTACTTTTATGCAATCTTGAAAGACACCCCAAATCCATGCTCACTGGGTAAGGGACCTAGGAGTTTACATTGTTTCAAAGGTCTCCAGGACCTCCGGATTCAGTGGCTTTTCAGAAGAGCCTTTGGAAATAAAGAGTCTGGAGCAAATCTCTGGAAGAATATGCCCATACCACACATAATTTAAGAGTCTGGCAGAGAGCCACATGGCACAGATGGATGTGGGTGGTAATTAGTTCTACTGGAGCCCCTCTAAAACGTTCATCACACTGTTGGTTCCAAAGCAGCGTGCCTTGTCCCCTGGGAATAGCAGTCTTGACTGCCAATTTTCTAGTATCTGCTTCTGCTTGGTCAGTAGGGCAATCTGCTGCACAATGGGCACTCGGCAAATACTGGGATGTGACACGAACATAAACAGGAAGTCAGTGCCTTTCTGTGTGCAGACACTTCTACACAGCTGGTTCTGGAGTCCTCACATCCTGCTCTGAGGTACATCTCTGCCTGCTTATTATATATATTCTTATTTTACATATTGATCCAAGTTTCCTCTCCATCCTTTCCTCCCTCCCAAGCAGCCCAATCCCCCATCCCATCCCATTCCTCACCCACTCCACAGGAAGGGTGATACCTTTCAGGAGGGAATCATTAAAATCTGTCAATTCATTTGGAGTAGAGGCCAGCCCCCTTCTCATCCCCTGTCTCTAGACTAAGGGGAGTATTCCTTCATGGGGAATGTGCTCCCAAAGTCCTTTTGTACACCAGGGATGTATCCACTGTCAGAGGTCCCTTAGACGACCAAGGCTTTCTAACTGAGACCCACATGCAGGGGGTCTGAGTCAGTCCAATGCTGGTTTCCCAGCTACTCAGTCTAGGAGTCCATGAGCTCCTCCTTGTTCTGTGGGTTTCTGTAGCCTCATGAGCTCCTCCTTGTTCTGTGGGTTTCTGTAGCCTGGTCTTGATCCCTTTTCTTATCACTCCTCCTTTACAACTGGATTCCAGGAGTTTGGGTCAGTGTTTAGCTGTGGGTGTATGCTTGTGTTTCCATCAGATACTAGGTGAAGGCTCTATGATGGCATATAATTTAGTTATCAATCTCATTATCAGGGAAGGGCATTTAAGGTAGCCTCTCCACTGTTGCTCAGTTGTTAGGGGTCATTCTTTTAGATCTCTGGACATTTCTCTAGAGTAAGTTTTCTCTTCAAACCTATAATGGCTCCCTCTATTATGGTATCTCTCTCTCTCTCTCTCTTTCTCTTTTGCTCTAGTCTATTTGTCCTCCTACTCAGTCTTCCTGGTCCCACATGTTCTCCTTTCCTCCCCTTCTCTTTCTCCTAACTCCCTCTCCACTCAATGACCCCAGACTCCCAATATGCTCTGGAGATCTTGTTCCTTTCCCCTTTTGTGAGGGACCTTGTATGTACCTCTTAGACTCCTCCTTTCTCTGGTGGTGTGAATTATAGGCTAGTGATCCTTGCTCTAAGTATAAAATCCATATATGAGTGAGTACATATCTTTCTGTGACCGGGTTACCTCATTCAGGATGATTTTTTTCAAGTTCCGTCCATTTGACTGTGAATTTCAAGATTCCATTGTTTTTACCAATGATTAGTATTCCATTGTGTAAATGTACCACATCTTATTTATCCACTTTTCAGTTGAGTGGAATGTAGGTTGCTTCCATGTTCTTTCTATTACAAATATTGCTGCTATGTAATTAGCTGAACAGATGTCTTTGTTGCATGGATGTGGACCATTTGGTTATATACCTAAAAGTGGAATTGCCTGATCCCGTGGTAGACTGATTCCCATTTTCCAGAGGAACCACCATACTGATCTCCAAAATGGCTGTGCAAATTTGCACTCCCATCAGCAGTGGAGAAGTATTTCCCTTTCTCCATATCCTCTCCAGTATAAGCTGTTATTGGTGTTTCTGATTTTAGCCATTCTGACAGTATTAAAATGGTATCTCAAAGTTGTTTTGATTTGCATTTCCCTGATGGCTAAGGATGCTGAGCACTTTCTTAATTGCCTTTCAGCCATTTTGGATTTCTCTATTGAGAATTCTCTATTCAGTTCTTTACCCCACTTTTTAATAGGTTTTTTTGGTGTTTAGGTGACCAGTTTCTTGAGTTTGTTGTATATTTTGGAGAACAGCCCTCTGTCAGATGTTGGGTTGGTGAAGATCTTTTTCCACTCTGTGGGCTGCCATTTCACTGAGAAATGCATCTCCAGTTGAAAGGAGCAAGAACTAACTGGAATGTATGTAATTAGTCACTCTAAGAAAGGTAGAGAATATGGAGTACTACCTTGAGCTTATTATTTCCTAGGCCAACATATTGATAGGCCATTGGTTTGTGAAGTCATCATCAAAATTGGAAAAAGTTCTGTTCCCAAGAGGCCATCTTTGTCTTCTTTCCCTCTCCCCATCTTCTGTGCCTTCTTATTTCTTTTGTTCTTTCTTTCCTTCTTCTTCCCTCTTTCCTCCATTCCTCTTTCTTTCTTTCTTTCTTTCTTTCTTTCTTTCTTTCTTTCTTTCCTTTCCTTTCCTTCTTCCTTATAATCACATCAAAGTACACATTATTTTATACACAGGCAAATGATTCCTACCTAAATAATGTATTTAGGAATATTTTAAATTATAAACATAATTTAAAAGTCATGTGACTAGAGATAAAAGGGCATACCTCAATATCATAAAGACAAGCCTGTAATAAACATTGTCCTTATTGGAAAGAAAGAAACTTAAAAGTATTTTAAATGAAATCAGGAATAAGAAAAGATATACACTCTCTCTATTCCTATTCAACATAGTATTTGAAGTCTTATCTAAAACAATAAGACAACTGAGGGAGAACAACGGGATACAATGATGACATGATTTTATACATGAAAATGCCCTTTAAATACCATCATGAAACTTCTAAAACTAATAAACACTTTTACTATAGAAACAGGATAAAAAAATTAAGGCAAAAATTAGTAGCTCTTCTATATACAGATGACAAATATATTAAGAAAGGAATCAAGGGAACATTATCTTCAATAATAGCAATGAAAATTATCTTGGGTAACTCTAACCAATCAAGTGGAAGACACAGAAGAAAAAAAATTGAAGATTGGAAGATCTCCCATGCTCATGAATCAGTAGGATTAATATGGTAATAATGGCTATCCTGCCAGATGCAATCCCCATCAAAATTCCAACACAATCAACACAATTATTCATAGAAATGAAAAATAAATTGTCAATTTCTTATGGAAGCACACACATACAAAATCCAGGATGGCTCAACCAATCCTGACAAATAAAACTACTGCTGTAAAACAATTCATACTAATAAAAGTATTGCTTAAGGTATCATCATTCCTGATTTCAATTTGCACTAAAGAGCTAGAGGAATAAAAATAGCATGGCATTTGCATTACAACAGATATGCTAACCATTGAGATAGAATGAAAGTTTCAGACATAATTTTATACACACACACACACACACACACACACACACACACACACATATATATATCTTATTTGTGTCAAAGAAGCCGAAAGTTGGTATGGATAGAACAAAACTTCATTAATTAATGGTACTATTCAAATTGGATGACTACATGTATACAAATGTAAAAACATTAACATTGCCCTATGTGAAGGAAATGTCAGGAAGAGTTAAATTCATTGGCACAGGATGGACTTTCTAAATAGGAAAGCAATAGCACAGCACTAATAAATAGGACCCCATGAAGCTAAAAAAAATTCCTTTTTTGTGAAGAACATCATCATTTGAACAAAGTGTCAACCTACAGATTGGGGGAAAAATACAACCATCTATATATCTGGTAGAAGGTTGGTTAGAACATACAAAGAACTAAAATAAAGATCTAGAAAACAAGTAACTTAATTAAAAATAGAAACAGAAGATCAAGAAAGCAATGACAGCAATGCAGTTGAGCATACAGGGAAAGTGAAACACTTGTGTATTGTTGATGGGAATGCAAATTGGTACAGTCACTATGGAAATCAGTATGGCAGTTCCTCAGGAAGTTGGCAATAGGTCTACTTTAAGATTCATCTATACAACTCTTGGGTGCATACCTACATGATTTTACATCCTACTACAGAAAATTGCTCATTCGTGTTCATTGTTGCTCTATCATGAGTGAGATAACCTAGACGAGAGAAGACAAATATTACAGACTTTCTCTTGTATGTGGATGTTAGCATTTATAGTTTAGATATGTGTTCCAAAACAAATAATCATAAAAGTCAGTTTACTAATTAGGGACTGGGAAGTATTGAAGTGTATCATCCTAGAGAAAAGAAATAGAGTAGTGGCATGGAGATAAAGGGTAAACTAGAACATGAGAATTAAATTGGCAGGGGATAGGAGGGGAAAGTTAAAGGAGTTCAGAAAGAAAAATTAAAACTAAAGGTCTTTTGAAAAGCCATATAGAAACTTCATACTGTAGCATCTTCCTAGAATATATAGACATTTGTTTGAAAGGAATTTAAATGGAGTCACCAAGCAATGGAAAAGACAGTGCCCTTACTAGACACCTTATGCTACCAACTGAAACCTGCAGTGCCAAGAAATGGGTTACATTTTATTGAGTCATTGACAAATGAGGTCCCTTACACCCCCAACAAACATCACAGTCTATTTCCAAGACCATTGATTATTCTCTATATCTTGATGCTAAGGTCTTAATACTGACAACACAATTTGATTATGTCATCAAACACATCTAGTTAGATGACACATAACTAGAATTTTCATCCCTATTGACTAGCATTTATGGTTCTGGAAGGTACTCTGCACATTAGTGAAAATTTAATCATCAGTTTTAGCCAGTTGTTGGCAATGTGACCTACAACAGAGACCCATCCACCTGATATACTAGTACAATAGTGGCAAAAATATTATGGAAACAATCAATCATAATTCAACTATCATCAGAAAAACTTATTCTTGCAGAAAATGACTGTAACAAAAATCCACACCTGGAAAATATTAAGAAAGTGAGGAACTTTGGAGCACTAAGTGCTAAATGATGTCTTTTTCAAAACCCTTCCTTTTAGATTCAGGATCAAAAGAAGAGGAAAAGCTAGAGGTGGAAGATGGCTCAAGGAGATAGCATTTTTAAGATGCAACAAGCAGATGCAACAAGCAGATGCAACAAGCAGATGCAACATTTGCACTCACAGAAACAGGCAGCATGTAAAAGACCTTCACAGGTTCAAACCAGTCAAAGTCCCAGCATGGAAAAGGGGGAGTGAACACAAAGTCCTTCCCATAATCCAGAAGCTATTGGCAGTAGATATCTGAATCAGTTCTCTTTAATATAGGACTATCATTAGGTGTATCAATCCCAGTGCAGTGCAGGACCCATGTCCAGGGTAGCTGTCCAACAAAATTGGACTCTATGTGTTTTATGTGTGCTTTTTGTTTTGTGGTTTTTTGTCTTACTGATTTTCTGTTCTTCCTTCCTTCCTTTCTTCCTTCCCTTCTTTCTTCCCTCCCTCCCTCCATTCCTTTCTGTTTTTCCCTCTTTTTCTCGTTTGTCTATTTTGATTTTCATTGTTGTTTTTCCTGTTTTTGAAGGATTGAGAGAGAATAAGAATAATAACATGAAGTTGATTGGGTAAGGAGGTGAGGAAAACCTGGTATAGTTGCAAAAGGATGATCAACATATATATGGGAAATTTTTAAATACAAATTAACAAAGTAAATTAAATATTAGCACATGCCTTTAAATTGGATTTTGAGACATGGTTCAATTTATACAAAAAAGTATCTTCATTTGGGTCAGGCAACAGGAGAAAAGCCTTAAGCTCTTCATTTGTTTAACTTTGTTCCTCCTCCATAGCTAGATGTTGAATTGTCAGGCTTAGTGAATATTGCAACGTATCAATCCCAGTGCAGTGGGATTGTTAGAGTTTATTCATCTCCTCTATTTTTAATATTGTTAAGGACATAGTGACTGGCATTGATTTTTTCCAACTGTTTTACAGAGAAATAGAGAAATTATCTTTTAGGGGGTTCTTATTTTACACATTGATCCCAGTTCTCTCTCCCTTCCACATTTCCATGGTCTAATAAAGTATTTTTGTGAGCTTCAAACAACTAGGGGTTTGTTTACTAAACAGCCCCATGAGGAAATCCTGGTGTGGTGATTGGCCTGTGTATTCTAATGATTCCTTTTCCTATTAAAAGCTGTGGGTGATCTTTTGGGGGTGGCCTTTAGGGGATCTGCTGGAGCAGATGAATGAATTTATCCAATATTTTACATATTAAAATAGAAACAATCAGATTATTCTCTAAAATTCTTCATTTAAATTCTCATTTCTCATGCTGGCTACTATGCTTTAAAGTTTATATTCACACAAACACAAACATACACACACACACACCCTCTTTATAGAAAAATTACAAAATAAATTGCATTTTAATCTATTTTATTGTTATTACATTGCATAATTCTAGGAATTTTTGTGTTTAGTCTTCTTAATTAAAGTTCAAATACAAACTCATTTAGGCAATAAATATGATCAAAAGCAAACTTCTAACATCTATGACAACACTATTTGGTGTCACAGATTTTTTTTTTCTGAGACAGGCTTTCTTTGTGTAGCTGTGGAGCCTATCATGGAATACTCTCTGTAGACCGGACTGGCCTAAAAATTACAGAGATCCTCCTGCCTCTGCCTCCAGAGTGCTGGGATTAAAGACGTGTGCCACCAATGACCATCTCAGTGCCACAGATTTTTTATGATATTAAGAAAAAAACCCATTTGCCAAAAGCTTGATTTGTGGTTTAAAATTTATCACTGCATTCCATGATTTATAGCTCAAATAGAATAAATTATTATGTTTAGTGTTATAATTTTAGCCAGTAAATAATGGTTTTAATGGATCTATGAATTTAATGCAGTGTCACAGAATTTACTGCTGTCAAGAAATGGAGAAAACTTCTTTCATTGAATGTTAAGAACTCTTTAATTTCTACATACTAAGTATAGATTACATAATGTATATATCCACTTATTCTGTGATTTGTGATATCATATTTTTCAGCACTTTTTCATTTGAATAACTCCAAAATCTTTTAAAAATATTTATTCTGTTTCAAAGGGTTTTCACTTGGTACAGAGTCATCATTTAAAACAATGCTTTTGATATGAGAGATGTCTCAGTGGGTAGAAGCACTTGGAATTAAGTCTGAAGATCTGGGCTTGAGTCACAAGCTCATGTGGTGGAGAGAGTTATATTCTGACTTCCACATCTTCCTGTTTCTTCTGTTTTCTCTTTTTCTTTCTCTTTTTCTTCTTCTTCCTCCTTCTCTTTCTCTTTCTCTTCCTCTTTCTATTTCTTTCTCTTTTTCTCTCCCTCCTCCCCTCCCCTCTTCCCTCCTTTCTCCTCTCTCTCCCTCCCTGCCCTCTCTCTCACACACACACATACACACAGACATGCATACAAAATGCAAAAGTTCACTTCTATTCTATTAAATTCTACAATAAAATTAGCCATATATCCTTTGTGTCTCCTGTTGCACATTTTCAAGATCACCCATCTGAATCTTAATCCATTGTCAACACCTTTAGAAACTGAAGGCTTTCTCTGAGAAATTTGTTCTTCAACTGCAATTTTCTTTTTTAAATTAATTATAACTCAAATGGAATTACTCACTTTCACTCTCCATTTTCTTCCCTCCAGTTCTTCTCATATAGATACCCTCAAACCTATCCCTTGTATCCCATCACTCTCAGGGTGACAGCCTTTTTAGATTGATTATTATGGTCACACACTTACATATATGTGTGCTTACATGCATGTACAAATATATGTAAATTAAACTGGTTGAGTCTATTTTTATTGTTTGTGCTTATGTAGTTTCAAGGCTACATATGCCAATCCCCATTTGACAACCAATAATGAGGCATATTCCAGAAAGAAGCTAATTCTCCTTCATCCAGTATTCATTAATTGTTTGTAGTTCTTTATCCAAGAGTAGGACCCAGTGAAAGTATTCCCCTTCCACAGTCTTGTTTATGCAGCCATTTCTAGGAGACACTGTCACAGGAGACTTCCTGGTGTTCTGTCACTTAGAATAATTTCTTCCATTACTTTACACATGCCATGGATACAGAAACTGTAATATGGATATTTCTGTTGGGGCTGGGCTCTCTGTAATCTCTTTATCTCTGCATTGTGTCTAACTGTGGTGTTCTATAGTGCTCTCCATTTGCTGCAAAGAGAAGCTTCTTTGATGGAGGATAGTAGCTATAGTTATTGTTAGTGTAAGGATCAGTTTTAGAAGGCAGTAATTTTATATATATGTATGTATAGAAGAAGAAGGGTCAGCAAGTTGGGTTGACAATGCTCTCCACAAGAACCATAGTCTAACAAAAAATACCAGTACAAAGCATGTGAAACTGCCTTTGAAATGTTTCAGGGTAGTCCAAGTTACTTCCAAGGAAACATAGATGATTGATAATAGGCCTTGCTTGACTCTCAGCAATTGAGAGTGGACCTTTACTGCTGAAAATACTATAGCAGTTTATCATAGTGTACTGGGGAGGTTTTTATTCCTTTTTTTCCTCTTTTTTTGGTCAACCTTATACAATATAGAGTCATTTTTTTATTTACACTCTCAATTGATGGTCAGTCCATTAGATTATTCTCTAATCTAATCTTTTGTATTAATTATTTAATGACTGATGAGGAAGGGTCCATCCCCACTTGGGATAGTACCACCCATGTACAGGTTAGCTTGGAGTATATAAAAACGAGCTTAGCAAGCTAGTAAGCAGTGTTCATCCATGGTCTCTTTTTCAGTTCTTGATTCCATATTACTCCCTTGATTACTCCCAGTTCCTGCCCTCATTTGCCTTAGTGATGGATTGTGATTTGGAAGTTATAAGAGGGAAATACACAATTTCTTCAAATTTCATGGTGTTTATCACATGAGAACAAAGCAAACTGATATAGAAATTGGTACCATTCTGCAGGGTATTACTGTAGAAGTATCAACCATGTTGTTTTGGTGATGATTATGGAATTGTGTACAAATTTGGGTGGAAAAAGCACTGAATTTTCAAAGCCTAGTGAGCTTTCCAAGCAGCTTGGAAGATAAGAGTGTTGAGAAAGAAGTAGATTATAGATGGATTCTGAAGTGTCCGAGAGAAGCAAACACTATACTGGGGCACTAGGGCTGATAATATGGTATTTTGACTTAAACATATGTGTTTTTGTTTTTGTTTTGTTTTGTTTTTTTAAATCATGTAGGACTGAAGAGTCAGCTATGGTCAAGAAGAGACTAGTATCACTAATATGTAAGTTTTGCTTTGCTGGAACAATTGATACTTGTGAGCTGAGCCTTACTACACCAGTGCAATTAAGAAAATACCTGCTTCATTGAGATAAAATCTTCTGGAAGTATTTCTTCAGAATTAGTACTCAGAAGCCAAAACTGTATCTTCAGTTGGCAGCTAAACTTGGTAATGTGCAAGAGTCTTCCAGTAGATATTGGTTTGGGTGACGTGATTTAAGAGGTCAGGGAGAGAAGGTAAACCTTGGAACCATGTGGCTAGATTATAATCTCTTCAAGAGAGGCAAGTGAGAACCACTGATGAAGAAACAACCTCAGTTGCAGTGTGGACTCTAAAATATTTTAGATACCAAGGCCATGGGACACCAAGGACAGCAGCATATATGTAGTGGGGCCAGGCTGAGTCTGTAAGATGAATTTGTACCCTTTTCTTAAGTTTATAGCTTTAGTACCATTCAGTCTACTTTTCAGTAAAGACCTAAAATAATTTTATTTATTTCATTAGCAACTAAAAATCATTCACTAGCTCTATTTTCTCTAAAACACAAACTTCATGTTCTTTGAGTGACTCAAAGATCTTGATTTGGCTCCTTTCCCGTGTCCATTTATTTTAAAGATCTTCATGTCCCGAGCTTTCAAAGCATGTATTTACCCAATTGAATTTATCTGATCATACCTTCCTTCCTTGTAATTTTTTAAATTTAGCATCCAATTCTGTACTTCAGAAAAAAGTTCCTTTGAAATTTTTTATGTACTTTTTTAACCATTTAATCTGGGGCATGGGGGAATTTTCCTAGCCTTCCCCACATCTTCAGAGCCAGAAAGTAGGGCTGTCTTTAGAGTCTTACATACAGGAATATGAATATGTGACCCTTGTTATATTTCCTAGATTGCACTGTACTTACTATTCTATTGTTCTAAACAGATAGATGTATTTATAGGAAGTGATTTGAAAGTTTCCTAGTTTAAGGATATATACTAAGTCACTTTCTCCCCCAAAACCCTGAAGAGAAACCTTCTTGAATAGGAGGCATTTAAGAATTTCATGCCTTTGTCTTAGTATTTCATACTTACTATTTAAACTTACTGTTCCTGTTTTACCTTGGTAAATAAGAGTAAATGATCTGTTAAAGAAGAGATTTGTGTCTGCAAGGTCCTTTTGTACACCAGGAATACATCCTGGTTCCACTGTTTGAGGTCCCTTAGACTGCTCAGTCCTTCTAGCTGAGACCCATATTCAGGGGGGTCTGAGTCAGTCCCATGCTCCCCATGGAGGGATACTCCCTTAACCTAGAGACAGGAGAGATGTCCTAGTCCCTACTTCAAATGACTTGACAGATCTACATGACCCCACCTGGATGGCATTGCCCTACATGTGGAATTTTGGTGGGGGAATGGGAGGGCAAGGTGGTTAGGGTGCATGTGAGGGGGGAGAGAGGGTAAGTGGGAGGGAGGGAGGGAGGGAGAGGGAACTGGGATCGACATGTAAAATAAAAAAATAATAATAATAAAAAGAGGTTTGTGATGCAAGTACACTTAGGTTCAAGTCTGTGATCTTTTGCAGTTCTCTATGTGACCTGGGATTACTTACTTTTAATGACTTGTATTTTAACAATTAAAAGAAATGATGAAAGTGAGGATAGATTTAAGTATCCAATTCATTCTGTTATAATCAATGGTAAAGTATTCATATAGATATTAGAGAAAATGTCATACACAGGAAATTCATATGAAAATCATACCCAGGTCCATCATATGAAGTGCTGCAGAAGCCTTTTCCTGCCTGCAGTGCAATCCTAATTTCATGCTAACTTGACAAAGTTTGCAGAAGCCTTTGCCTGATTGCAATGCAATCCTGGTTTCATGCTAACTGGACAAACTTTAAAAGTGCATGAAGTGTCTCTTTTGGTTACCTTCCCTTATATTCAAACTCTGAACTGTTCTGATTTTTCATGTAGAATAGTCTCTTGCATATTTATATGTAATTGTTGACAAAGTATTTTGTCTTCTACTTTTCAAGAGTCCTCACTGATTTGCACATGTCTTGCACACACAACACAAAACATAAATATGTTTTGTACATTTTATATAGGAACTGCACCTAAGGTACATGGAGAATATAGCCTGTAAAAAAAAAAAAGCAAGTTCTTCCTTCCATGTATTTCAAAGGTGTCATTTGGAATCTTGGATAAATCATCTGTCATTGCTGAATGGCAGGATAATGGTCTTATGTTAGTAAAGAGAGAGACATAAATGATGTGTTGCAAAGTAATAACAGAAGATTGCTTAACAGGTATGTGAAAATGGCACTAATGCTTACAGATGAAAACTCAATGTGACAGCAATTTGCTGGGACAGGGTGCCATGTGTACAATGTGCATGTGCTCCTTGCTGTGTGTTCCTAATTCTCAATAAATACAGGATGTTGGTGAGTTTGTGTAGGAGTAATAAGATAAAACAGTAGATTTTACACAATATTTATGGCATTCATATGGGTTTAATAGGCATTATCTCAATTATTCAATATGAAACCCTTGGCTTTAGTGTCCATGGAGATTGAAGCTGAGCAATCAAGTGGCATGTGTAATGTCATGGAACTAAACAATGATGAGAAATTTTAACTTATCCAGCTTTGGTTCTAATCTACTATGTAACAACCTATTTCAACTCTGAAGCAACCTGTTCTCCACATTAAGACATTTGAAATACATAAACTGAGCACTGGGCAGAGTCACATTTTTTTCAAGTGGTAACAGAAAGTGTTTTTCTTCTTTTTACTCCCAGAAATATTTGCAATTTGACTTTTTACTGATGACCAGGTTGCTTTGTTCTTGTGCAAGGATATTACTGGATTGTAAGATCCAGCAATTTTCTATGTGGCATTGGATTTATAATGTGACACTCAGACAAGCTTAATTCTCCATAAATGAACACTCCTTTGGTGATGTGCAAAAATGATGAAACCACTATACTACTGTGTAATGACATCATATTGACCTTATGTTTGTCCAAAGGAAACTACACATAGTTTTTCTTACCTGTTTTCAAGGTATTTATTTTCTGCTTCGTGTTTATTTTATGCTACAATGAAAATTTGATTAACATTACTATATATTGTATTCAATATATTATCATCTTTAGTGTCTGTATAAGAAGTTCTAGAATCAAGAAGTCTTTAATCTCCTAATATGTGCTTGTATATAAACTACACAACACTAACCCACATAAGTAATATTACTGACATTATTCTATTGTAACTTACAGAATTACAAATCATCAAGATATGATTCACAGAAAAGTTATGATGTTTCTGGCTAATTTTATCTCATAGATGAAAATTTGCTAATATAATTGGACACATTAAGATAACACAAATTGAAGGTTACTGCATGGAAATTTATTTAATATGGAAACCACACAGTGTACAATTTCTGTTGTATAACAGTTCATATGAAATATGTCAATATCCTTTTAATTCTATGATTCTTGAAATGTTGAAAACAAAAATACAGGTTTTCACTTTTTCTTTATATAGCTATTTATCATTATATCATCTGTATATTATTTTGAATGTTATATTGAGAATATAAGGTATTATAATATTATGCTGTATGACTTGGCTGTAACTGAAATGATGACAGACAGGAAAAAAGACACACAACTTAATTTTCATTGAAAAATTTTATGATTTCACTTACAAAGGAAATTCAAGTATTAGATATAAATCAGATTCAGTTTATCGATATTCTTAAAGATGATGGTTGATTTTTTTCTGTGTTTTTTTTACCATATACTCTTGACTTTGTTCAACAAACATTATTTAATTGTCAGTTACAATTTACATGAGGCAAGAAAATCATATTGTGTCCCTAGGAAATTATTTGGCTATCACAGAAGTCAAACAATTATTTTGTGTATAGTATTATTACAGCTTCAGTAGAGGTACTATGCAAATAGTTGCGGATAACATAAAGAGCCAACCAATTTGCCCATGTTTTGTAAATAAAGGTAGATTCAGGGATAATACTGTATGCAGATTGTCTAAAGACATATTTCTATGAAAGATAAGGAAAAGAGTGTTTTATGTGTAGAAAATATTGTATTGGAAAAAGCTGAGCAGTTATATATTAATCTATACTTTTATTCATATGCTTCACCAATTTTGGATACGCAATGAAGGCAAATTCAAATCTAGATTTTTAACATTTTCTGTCTTATCTTAATTTGCTAATGGCTCTGGCCTTTGGCTTTTACATTGATATTTAAAAAATAAATATATTTTTATTAATAGTTCTCATAATTAGATGTTTCTTGTACTGTATTTACTAAGAGATCCTTGACAAATATATTTGCCATGTATTTTGATAAATGAGTTTGTTATTTTAATACCTAATTTATATTTATTCACTCAAATACACAAACTGGTAAAAGTAATTAGGGTATAGAGTGTCAAACATCTATCAAAATTTCATATAGATTCCCCTAGTTAATCTCTATGTAACACCAAACAAAACCAATAAAAGTAAATTAGGGAAAGAATACTATAGAAGTAGATTGGTAGCAATGAAAGGGAATTAGGAGAGGATGGTCAGGCTAGAGACTAATAGATATAGTATGTATGCATGGAAGTGTAAAAAAAAACACACTTAAAGTTTTTTAATAAAAACCATTTAATCTATTGAACTTTATAAAGATTTATATCATAGCATATGCTAGGAGGTTACTAGTGGCAAAACCAATTTATGAGGAATTTTTATCAAGTGTTACCTGGGTGGATTTTATCTTTTCTATTAATACTCAGGGCAATATTTATGCATCTGAAATCTCCCAGGATGTTCACTGTATAACTCTGTATTTGAATACATGACTATAGATTTTAATTTTTAAAAACAACAACTTGACAACTCATTGACATAATAATAACAATCAACTTGACAACTCATTGGGTATAATACTAACAATCAATGATCATAGCATTTCATTTGCAAAAATCCTTCATAAGCATTGTACTTTATGAAATAATCAGGGTCAGAAGATATCTGACTCCATCTTTTTACTTGGTATTTGGGTGATCTTTGGAATATGAAGCAGTTATGAAAATATGATGATCAGATCTCTTCCTGGAGCATAACTTGTTGATATTCCTAGATGCTACTTCTCTCGATCTCATCCTGTGCCAATTTCAGATCATGTTCCCTGAAGGATGCCTATAGCCAATGACTGAGCATGGAATGTGGGCCCATTCCAGCAATACAACAGGTATGCTGTACTGATGAGGATCTCTAACTCATGCAATTTACAATTTCAGGCTGAAGCTTTCCTGCAGAAGTGCTGTATACTCAATTCCTTCTCTTCCTTTCTCCTTCTCTACAAAAGCAGGCCAATATTGTTTGAAGAAACTCCCTTCTTCTCTTGCGCTTTCGTTAAGCAAATACCTAAGTTCTAACCTGGCTTGGCATTTGCTTCTTGATAGTCCGCCTACCGTCCTTTAGCATCCCTCATCAGGTTATTATCAGAAGCAAGTATTAAAATGTGTAATAAAGCACTGGACATTATAAAACACTTCATGTTATTATAAGCTGCTTTTATATGACTTCCTACCTCTAGAAGAAAATATTACTTTGCAATTAAATTCCTTTCTCTTTTCTCACAATAAGAATATTTTTGGTCCTAGTGATCATATGAACATTCAGTCTGAATGTGTCTGTTTCTAGATCTTAAATGAGGGATATATTAGAACCAAACTTACTGTATTCTGAGATTCTATTCATGACAGAAAAAAAATCATGAAAAGGTAGGTGTATCTTGGAAGCTATCCAAGGGATTAGCTACTGAAATTTCAAAATGGCTTCCTTAAAAACATCCTTACTAGAAGTTTACATAGCAGTGTGAAGCACAGCAATAGAGCAATCTTAATCTTTGCAGGAATTAGGGGAATTTACATTAATATGTGTATTTTTTTAGGAAAAAATTTAAGTCAGAGGAAGAAGAAAATGGCATTTTCACACTTCTGATAATTTTGTTATGTGTTTTAAATTTCATGAGTTATTCCTGTTTAGAAAAGTGTCTCTTTCCCAGGTTTTAGTCAAACATGAGGCAAGGAATAGGAAGACCAATGTTGACCTGAGAACATAAGGCTAGCCAGTTCTCTCAGTGTTCTGGTCACTCCACAACTTGCATCAAAGAACTCTACTATTTAGTATATAACAACATAGAAAGCAATTTTGTTCTGGGCCTTGCCATTAATACTATATGAAGCCTTCAGGGATCACTTCACTGCTCTTCACCATACCTTTTTTTTTTTTTAGTTTACAGTGTATCTTCCTTAATTACTGAGGATTTTTATCTTTCATAGACTTAAGGTGTTTATTGCATTGCAAATTTGGGACAGAACAAACGAGAACATTTTGGTCTTCATGGTCAACTGTCTTTAATTTATTTGATATTTCCTTTAAATATAAATGGGAAAAGATCCACTATCTCATTGGTATTGCAACATTTTACAATGGACAGATTATTGTTCTGGAGTATGCCCTAAGTAAAATATAGGCTTTTCATATTTTCTAATGAATAGATTGTATTGATGCTTTATATACTAATGTGCCTTCCTTTTTAGGCTTTATGTGAAGAATAAATACAGAATAAGTGAAAAAAACTGCATAAACTCTTGGTAATGCCAACTAATATTTATTCCTTATTTCAGTGAACAGAAATGAAAACATTTCTGGATGTTTGTTCCTTATTAGCTCAGTTAGATCAATATTCATATCACATGCAGAGGGTCCCCATAGGTGTTGCAGACTTCACATGTTTGTCTAGAAACCTGGCATCAAGGAACAGTTCACTTTTGGGGAGGTTACATATCTGATAAGATATTACATTTAGGACACTGGCTATTTTGTCTGAGACAACCTGTTGTCTCCTTTGTAATGCTTCATTAGCAAAATGCAGGTCATAGTAACAGTGACACCAAAGGTTTACAATTTTGATTTTGGACAGTTTCCCCAATGCATATAGTAAATTCTGCTTGCCACTTCTTCTTACACTTCCTTATCTCCCTTCCATACTTATCAGCCATTTTTCCCTATCATTCCCTTCCCTGATTATGATTTTGGTTTTGTTTTATGGCCCATTTTGTTTAAATGGGATCATCTTTGTGAGCACTGGATTGGATTTACATATTGCTCCTTGATGGAGTCACCAGTGGATACACAACTAAGGCCAACACTCTTTTCTCCCTGAATCTATGAGTAGCAAATAATTGTTCAGCAGTGAGGTTATGGCCCTGTTAGCCTCTCCTCACTCTGTTCTTGTCTATTGATGGAGATCCAATGTAGGCTGCTGTGAATTTGCGATTGCAAAGGGCATGCCTTGACAAGAAGATGCATTTCACAGCCCCTCACCCTAGTCTGCAGCTCTTATATTCTTTCTAGTTCCTGCTTTACAGTATTCTCTCAGCTGTAGAGTATAGAGGATATAAGAGCTTGGTTTAGTGTCAGGTAGTCATCTGAAATTACTTACCAGTACCTTGTACAATCATGAATCTTTAAAATTCACCACTGTTCAAGTAGAACAATGAGGTTCTCTGATTGAGCCTAAAAGTAGTCTTTGGGAGTATAAATATAAATTTTGATGAAATATAATAATAGGTTTTGGTGACACCAATGTTTTTCATAGACACCCCTTCTTAACTCTGGCAAGCAATATCTGACTACTTGCTGGACAAACAAATGGAAAATTGACAGGCTTTCCAAGCAATATATTTTAATTCCTATTCTGTATTTGAAATCTCTATTTTCTATGGCTTTCCAATAAAAAAATAAAAATAAAAATAAATAAAAAAAGGAGGAGGAGAAAGAAGGAAATTCAAAATTCAATTAGTTGTAGCCAAATTTCCTTATTTGTACTTATGTACTTGGCTGACAACTGATTTTCCTCACTGGATTGGATCTGCACCTCAAGAAAGTGGACTTTTGCTTAGCTATTATTGCTATTTTTATACAACATCCCCAAATTGCCCATTCATAGGAGTTTTAATAAATAATTGTTTGAGTAAATGGATGGACCTGGAAAGTAGTTTATTTGCTTGGAAGAAAAGTGAATTGATATATAAAATAATTTTTATAGACCTCCAAGGCCCTGGAACTGTAATGTTCATTGAAGTAATGAGTAGGACTATGATGAAAAGGAGAAAAGAATCAGGTCATTTGGCTTAATATCTGTGAAATAGCATGATTATCAGATTTATTAATAATGCATTCCAACTCTGTGGTGAACAAAATATGAAGATATAGGTCTGTTTACTGCATGCATCCCTTTTAGGCATGTAGACAGGCAGTGTCAGCTGTCTGAACATAGGCATCACTGAAAATGTCTTTCTTCCAGCCCTAGAAGACAAGTTAACTTTCTAAGTGTCTGATGGGTTTTGGGCAGGGTCCTGCCTAAAGGCAGGGTTATGGATTTGAATGGCTTATAAGCTCTCCAGCCTAAGGCTCCTTGCCCTATAAGCCTGTGAATTAACACATTTTTTTTTTAACAAACTTGTTCGATAGTTTATGAAAGAAAACAGACCCATATATAGTTTATTAGAATGTGAAAGCATAAGAAGTATTTGCTTTTAGTAGATCATGCAGGAAAATCTCCAGAGTAGATTCATTGTATTCAAAAACAAATTGTTTCCTAAACAGACTAAAGAGTGGCCTTGTTTTTTGCTACACCTACTCCCCTAACCAACCAGTAACTGAAATCTAAATATTTGCAACTCACTTAAAGAAGCAATGAGTTGAAATGACACAAGGCTTCCACATGGAATAGACATTTTTTTCTATACTTGTGACATTTATGGGGACACAGATTTAGACATATAGTCAACTTCAGCTCTATATTAGATGTTGCAAAGATTTGAATCAGCTAAACTTTCAGAGAAAAACAGCAATCTGGAAACCTTTAAAAACAGAATTGCTCCCTAACCTTAGAAAGCATAGTTCTTTTTACATTGAGTTTACTGTTTAACCTGCTTGTCTTATGTAGCTTCTGGTGTGCTATTGAGAGAACATTTCACTCTTGGACTATTGCGATAGCTTTCTCTTCTGTGTTCTAGTTTGAAACAGTTTCTAAGGATACCTGAATCAACCTGGCCCAAGGGCCACACTGTTTCTATAAACTGAAATGTCCTTGAGTGATCAGGCCCAAGAAGATTCTAAAAGTGCTCTCCCATTGGAATTCTAATTTAGTGTGCTGCTGTAGACACCAGCTTTGGCTGAGCCAACTCAGCATGTGTCCCTACTATTTAATGTCAGCCTATGACTATTCTTAGCCCTGACACCTCCAAACAGTTTTACCCGAATGAACAGATTTTTCCTACCCATCATATTTTCTATCCATTGAGTTGCAGATGGAAGTGGATAAAAAGGATACATATATGAGAAGGAGCGAGTCCACGCTTCCTCCACCCTCACAAGCTAATCTCAGTAACGGAGCTAGTGTTGGTTGCATGTGAAAATAGGCCTTTATTTTTTATGTTTCCCCTATGCTGGGCTCTGGGAAAATGAAACATGAACACGACAATGCTATAGCTCCGCCAACTCTGGATCTTTAGCTATCCAAGTTGGCAGATATTTAACACCAAGGAAAGACTTTATAGCTAAGGAACACAACTATAAAAAGAGTGAAGTAAATAGGTAATGACAATTTTGGAGGCTACGAAAATGCATTTTGAAATAGAGGCTAATTGGTAGGTAGTATGGAAAATGAAGAGATTCTCTGCATATTTTATGAAGTGCAGTCTGGGAAACACTACAGTCTATAAATCTCAGTGAATGAGGAACAGAAAATTAAACTGTTGAATTTCTCATTTCTGTTGCGAATAATTCCATAAGCCAAAAAACTGAAGATGGCATCTTTTATTCCCCCTCTCTGTCTTTGCCTTTTCTATTCTTTTCCTTTGTGGTAGGGGTAGCTTATCAAGTAGAGTGAGTGTCTGAAATGTCTGAAAAATACCCACACAATATTTGACCAAGGGGACATGCCCTCTCTCAATCCTCAACTGGTTCCTCCATTCTCTTTCTTATTTCATTTAGATTTCAACTCAGCATCCCACAGTTGCAGAGGTTCAGGAGATCCTGTATTACTTTCTAAAGAGGGTTATATAAAAACAAGAAGGAAATAAAACCTTGTTTTTAAAAACAGAGAAGGAATGTGTAAGTATTTGTGGAAATGTTTTTACCTGTTTGGAATCAGAAGATAATTAACATCCCCCATGCCTGAAAATAATTGTTATTTTAAGCACAAACAAAAACACAAACAAACAAGCAAACAATTTGACCAGGTCCACCAACTACTTGCAAAATCATACTATCAAAGCATTTAAAGGCATAGATTTCATTTTCCAGCATCCTTGAGGTACTTAATATTTGTTGACTTTTTTCTATTTTTGAATGGTTCTTGAATGTATATAGCATCAGTACTTTCTGTGAACTCATAACTCAGGACAAAAAGACAGACTTGAGGTTATTGGTACAGATGAACTGTGATAGAACCCAGGGCTATTAACTACTGTGAAGTAATTGGCTTATCCTGTTCCATCAACTCCTTTTTTCACACCTTCTTCTAGGACTTCTCTATTCTCTCTCTCTCTCTCTCTCTCTCTCTCTCTCTCTCTCTCTCTCTCTCTCTCTCTCTCTCTCTCTAAGGCCAGGTTTCTGACAACTATGAATAAAGAATTATGGGTCAATGCAAATGAGACAGTTTATTTGCTCTTAAATGTGGCTTGTTGCTATGTTTCTGAGTGTTCTGTTGATTGAGAGTTTAAATCAGCTAGGACTGGTAACTCTCAGCTATGACCACAAATTGTAGAATGTGTTGTTTTAAATCTTAGTAGAAAAGAAAGTGCACCAAATTTGTTTCTGACAGTGGGAAATTCATATTATAAAATTGGGGGGGGGTAGATCAATTCAATGTAAAGAACTCCCAGGTTTATGTATATAAAAAATTGTGATAGAGATAGACAGTATTAGTATTATAAGAAACAGCACTTCATATAGTTCCTTATTATTGGAATAGTATAACTATCATTTTTAGGTGGGGAAAAAAGTGTTATTTTGCTCATGCCAAATTGAGTGTTTTGTTAGCTTTGCCTCGGAAAGGTTTTTATAACATTTGGACTGTGTTGCATTTGTAAAATGTCACTAGTGGTTCTATGCAGATTTCATACACAGATGACTGGATTCTGTGTAAGTGCCCAAAACTCTCAGATCTTTGTAGATGTAAGTACCTTTGGTTTTCCAATCTAAACAAGTTTTAAAAAGCTTCACATTTTCTCACGCAGCATATCACCTATAAACTAGGCTACAGAGAAGGAAACTGAACTTAAAACATAAGGTAGGTGTGTGTGTGTGTGTGTGTGTGTGTGTGTGTGTGTGTGTTTTGAAGGGGTTGGCTCTGCATAAATTGGTAATCTTTGAAGTTGCCTGACAAGAAGCAAGTTTTCTTAAAAATAGCACAGAAAGCACTAAGTGAAGAAGAAGAAAACCGAGCTATATAGAGGAGAGTGTACCTCCATTTCTTGTTAGCTGTTTTAAACCTCAAGTCATGAGTTTGGCATATCCTATGAGGCATTTTCTATACAAAGATTAGGGATGGGGAGATTTTCTGTATGACAGAGTAAAACCTCATTGCCTTGAACTTTTCATGATGTAGACTGGTGATTACTCTGATAGAGCTGGTGTTAGCTTAGAAAATACTCTTTCTCTTAGGTAATTTATAAGCAACAGTGTAGAATGGATGTTATGTCTTTAAATCAAAGCAAAGACAAGGGAAGAAAAGGCAGGAAGAGAACATGAAATGTTGATGTTACTTAGTTTATCTGGTAGAAATATGTGCAATTTTTGTCAATTTTCTTTACTTTTATACAAAATGTTTACATTATTTCAGAGGTAAATATACATACAAAGAATTAAAATATGCACAAGGTACTTTGTTAAAACTCTCCCGTAACATTCAAATAACTAAGATATTCATTGAAATTATTCTGAACTATCATACTATTTTTCTTACTTAATTCATGGGAGTGAGAACACATATCTTCTGTTTCTCTTAGTGAGTATTAGTTTGTAAAAATCCAAATGCTTTTATTATTATTATTATTATTATCCTTATTTTACATACCTGATCCCAGTTCCCTTTTCCCTCTCTCCCTTCCTCCCTCCCTCCCATGCCCCCAACCACCCTCCCATCCCACTCCCCACCCACTCCACAGAGAGAGGGTGATGACTTCAGAGGGATCAACAAAATCTGTCAAGTCATTTGGAGTAGGAACTAGGTTCTCCTTCCTGCCTCTAAGTTAAGGAAGTATCCCTCCATGGGGAATGTGCTCCCAAAGTCCTTTCGTGCACCAGGCATACATCCTGGTTCCACTCACCAAGGTTCCTTAGATTGCCCAGGCCTTCTAACTGAGACCCATATTCAGGGGGTCTTGTCAGTCCAATGCTGGTTTCCCAGCTACCAGTCTGGGTGTCAATTACCTCCCCCTTGTTCAGGTCAGCTGTCTCTGTGGGTTTTTGTAGCCTGGTCTTGTTGGGAACTTGAATCCAGATGCAGAGAGGGAGGAGTGATAAGAAAATGGAGAATCCAAATTCTTTTCAAAAAGTCACCCAGACAATGGAGAGGTGGTTCACTGGTTGAGGGGAAAGGATGCTCTTTGAGAGGTTCCAGGCTTCAGGACCCAGGACCCACATAGCAATTCTCAACCATCTGTAACTTCAGTTACAGTGGATCCAATACCTTCTTCTGCTCTCTGCAGAATCCTATTTTCATGTAAATGCACATTTATGCGTGAAAAAAAACACTCACACAGATGAAATAAATAAATGAATAAATAAACGAATCGTTTGTCAAAGGTTTTTGTTGTCTTAACCCAAAATAAATGCATAATAAAGTTTGTGCCATACTGTAACCTTTGTAAGTGGAAGTTTTGATAAATGATTATATATATTTGGGAATCATTAATCTTTGAGATCCAATACAGTGTGTTCAAGAGAAGAGATGCTAAAGCATGAATTTAGCTCATCTTGATTATATAAATGATCTAGTGGCTTTGTAACATTATCAAATCATCACATTCTCAAAGCTCACCTTCTTGCTTTGATAATTTTCTTTTCTATTTGTATATTAAAAGGTGACATACTAATAAACATTCTTTTGAGTCACTTTAGATATTATTTTGTACAAAGATATTCTTAGAACATTTAATTTGCCAATTTACTAAATAGAATTATTTGTTAAGGGTGAATATTTTGTCTCACAGAATATTTTATTTTTTGTTTGTAGTAAATCCTATCTTTTAAATACTAAATATCTGGAATCTTGAGTGGATAGGTCTCCTTTATTTATTTCAGATCTATAAAGCCAGCATTTTTTTTTATCTTCTTTAACAATTCATGTTTATTCTTTCTGCATCAGTATCTTTTTGTTCCAGATATTTACATACTTTCTTTGCTTTGTCAATGTCTGTTTATGTTGTTTTGGTAGTCTCTCTGTTGTAAAGATTAATTTTAATCATCAATATCACTTATTTTTATTTTGTTTTATTTTTTATGCTCACTAAAACTTACCTAAATCAAATTGTCCATTGTGTATTTATGTACTAAAATACTGAAAATGAAATTATAGTTTTCATAGTCCTTAGAAATTTCAAATTTTTATATTTTTAAATAATCTTATGATATGTTGATCATTCAATGATAATATGTGTTTTATCAAAACCAAACATACCAAATTTATCAATCTGAAGCAAAAAAAAATCTGAAATACAGAAGAGCCTCGTCATCATTAACTCAATCAATTTCCCATTATGGTTTTGATTCATACCACATATTCTGATTATGCTCTTTGCTCTCACAGTGATTTACAGATTATCCCCACCTCCCTATACACCCAAATCCACATTTTTCCTTGGTCTCTTTCATTGAAAAAAAAAGCCAAGCATCTAAAAATAAATAGAAAAAGAAAGATAATAGTATGTATAATAAGATGTGATACAAATGTAACAAATCTGAATAGGACAAAACAAATAAATGAACACACACATACACACAAATTCCCAGACAAAAATTATGAGTCAAAAACAAAAACAAAACAATCAAAAACCCATAAATAGTACTGAGTTTAGTTTGTGTTGGCCATTTATTCCTAGGCATGGATCTGTCTCTTAAAATTGGTTTATAACTTGGTGGTGATGGCACACACCTTTAATGCCAGCATTTGGGAGGCAGGGGTAGGTGGATCCCTGTGAGTTTATGGTCTGGAGAGTGAGTTCCAGGACAGTTGGGTCTACACACAGAGAAAAACATAAAAACAAAAAACAAAACAAAACAAAAAACACAAGAAGTGGTTTGTAAACCTGATCAAACTCCTTTGAAGAAAACTAATTTTTCATTTGTAAGTGGTTATCAATTAGAGATAGCACATGGCTTAGGGATATGGGCTTGTGTCTACTTCCATGCAGCACTGGGATCCAAAAGGCCCAGACCTGTGTAGGCCTTGTGCATGCTTCCACAGGCTCCTTTGTTAGAGTTAAATCTTTTCCTTTTCATTTAGACAAAAAGCAGGAAATGTTGAAAGATCCCATTGTGACACTCTAAACTGTCAATAAAGTATACCTTCAATCAGGAGGTGGAGCCAGTGACTAGCCATAGAGAAGCCATAAATTGGATAGAGAACACACAAGAAGGAAGGGGTGGGAAGTATAGTTTGAGCTTCCTGTTTTGGTTCTGAGATAAGGGAAGAGACACATCTCTTATGGTGTCTCTACCCCCATCCCCCCAAAAAAGACAGTTAGTTGCTACTCAACCTCTCTGAGGTAGCAGGTTTCATCCTAACCTTTGACTGCCAAATTTTATTGATAAATAGAATGATAGAGATTTAATTTAAACATACTATACTGGAAACCCTGCAAATATGCGTCTTCAGTGGCTAGTGGGGTGTTGATGAATTGGTTGTGGGCACACAGATGTTAATTAATTAAAATATCAGTAGATTCATTTCCAGCCACTAAACCAACAGAAAAGCATGTTGTGGAATATGTATACTATGAAGGTATGTCTTTGCCAAGGCACCTTTGTAGTGAGATAGTCCTTCTGTGGCACTGACCATGCCCATGGGCGGAAGTGACCTGGGGAAGGAGGTCGGAGAGAGAGCCAGGAAAAGCTCTCTTGCTGGCATGACTCAGACAGGAGAGCATCGGGTGGAATTCCCTGGTGTTCATCTGTCTAGGTTGTAAGTTATTTCTCCCTGAATAAACATCTATTCGGCCTATTTGTTTATCCTGATCCTTATTTAACCTTAATATACCTTCTGATTGGTTTAATAAAAAGTTGAATGTCTAATAGCTAGGCAGGAGAGAACAGAAGGGACTTCTGGACAAGGAGAGGAACTCTAAACATGCAGCAGAACTGCCATCAAGATGTGAAGGAATAGAATAGGCAGTATGGGGATGAGGTAACTGAGCCACATGGCAGAATGTATATGCATATCAATAGGTTAGTTTAAGTTATAAGAATTAGTTAGGAACAAGCCTGAACATTCATAATTAATAAGAGGTCTCCACTTATGTGGGAGCTTACTGGTGGTACAGAGAAAGACTCACTACATTCTATGATTGTATATGTGAACTGGCCCTGCTATGTTTAGAGGCCTTGTTTATTTGGTATCCTCTATGCCTTCAGGCTCTTAACATCCTTCTGTCTTCTTATATATGGGGTTCCTTGAGCCTTGAGAGGAGGAAATTGATGGAGGTATTCCATTTAGGACTGAGTCTTTCAAGGTTTCTTAATCTCTACACATTGTTTGTCTGTGGATCTATGTATTTATGCCCATCTGTTGCTAGAGGAAGCTTATCTGATGATGGTTGTGCATGACACTGATCTCAGAGTGTAGCAGAATGTCATTAGGAGTCATTTTATTGCTACATTCCTTTAGCAGAATAGTACATAGCATTTGGTTTTATCTTAGGCGCATAGCATATCTAGTCTGAAATTCTTGGCCACCCAAGCAGTATCAAACACGAATTCCTTTTCATGGAGTGGTTCTTGAATCCAATTAGATTTCTGTCAGTTAGTCCCACAAGCTTTGTGCCACTATTACACTAGTTCAACTTGCATGCAGGTCATCACTGTAGATCAAAGGATTTTTAGATGAGTTGGTGTTTACTGTTCTCCTTTGGTAGCATGCAGGGCAGATTCTAGTACCCTTAACACTAGTCAGTACAGATGAAGGCTCTAGCTAGGCATCAGCTCAGCTGCTCCATGAGTTGTGTAGATGTTCCCTTCATCAATAGGGTATTACCCTCAGTTTGTGGAGTGCAACTGATAGTGTAGGCAATAGCCTGAGTTGTTTTTGGATTTCCCATGAGGGCCCTTTGGCCAACAACTTGATTAGATGTAACTCATTTAGAGAATTGGAGATGACATTTGTTGACAAGAGATGTGAACTAATTTATAATGACCTAAAAGATGGTCAGATGTTTTTCTAGGCATGTTTTTGAGGAGTTTCTAGAGATTGACTGAAGGGCAAATCCACTCTGAATGTGGGGGACACCAACCTCTGGTCTGTAGGCCCAGGTAGAAAAATGGCAAAAGCAAGCAGACACTAGTATTATCCCTTCCTCCATCTTGTTCCATCATGATATGAATAGCTTTCAAACTCAAAACAAACTCCGTGTTTTACTAAAATATTTTATGAACTTTTTTTAGTTTATTCATTTTGGCATTTTTGCCTTACTTTTTTATTGTTTGCTTCTCATTTATTTTCTTTGAGAGAAAGAGAGAACATGAAGTAGTTGTGGGTAGAATCTGAGAGCAATTAGAGGATGGGAAAATATAATAAAAACTTTTTATTAAAAAAATTTAAAGGAAAAATGAACTGATTGATGATATTTGTAAGTGAATTATGCACTCACTATTTAAATGTCTGAATAATTATTACATATAATGAAAACTTGTTCAGCACTAACTTTAAAGATAAATATTTTTATTTGTATAGATACAATCATGTATATATATATGTATACATATATATATATGTATACATATACAAATTTGTAACATTATTTGTTAACTTTATTTATACCTCATTTTTCATACATATGGTTTCTGTTGCTATGAAAAAAATACCTGACCAAAATCAGCTTGGAAAGGACCAAGTTTATTTTGCCATAAAGCTTAGTCCATCACAGAGGGAAACCAGGGTAGGAAATCAGTTTAGAAACCTGGAGGAAGGTAGTGAAACAAACTATGGAGGGATACTTCTCATGGCTTGCTCAGGACCACTGCACTCTTCATTGTGTCATTGTCCCTCCCACATCAACCACCATTCAAGACAATACTCACAAACTTACCTTCAGGTTAGTTTAATGGAAACACATTCTCAGTTGTAGTTGCTTATTTTAAGATATGTTGAGCTTGACTCAATTTGACAAAAAATAAGGCAGCACAATTGATTTGTCTTCTATTTGACCCACAAGGACATCATTGTTCAACTAGAACCTTTTCTTTCTCATGTGTCCCCAATATGAATAAAAAAGTATAAAACATTTCAACTTTTAAAGGCCCTACAGCCTTTAAATTTTTAAACACTTTAATATATCTATCCTTTAAAACATCTGCAGTCTCACTCAAAGGTCAAAGCCTCTCCAAAATATCTGAGGCCTCTCTAAAATTCTTAAGGCTCTTTAAACATTTAAACTCTTCCAACTATAAGTTCCTGTAAAATCAAAAATAAGTTACATAACTTCTTATTCCATGAGGGAAGAACCAGGGGACAGTCACAATCAAATCAAAGGAAAACCAGAATTCAACAGTGTAACATTTTTTCTGATTAATGTCTAGGTCAAATTCATCCTTCTTTGTTCTCCAGGGGACCTGGAGAGTGGCATTTCTTCAACTCTGCCATCCCCAGTGTTCACAGTTGTTTTCTTTGGCTCAGACCAGCTACATTCTACACCTGCTACTGTTGCTGGTGGTCATTCCATGCTACTGGTATTTCCAAAATTCAGGTTTCTTCACTGCAGCTGAGTTGTAACTTCACCAGTAGCATCTCCTGTGCTCTTTTCAGTGACTCTGATTCAGTCACATAGTACCAAGCCTCAACTTCTCTCCATGACCTCTTCCATCCTGGGGCTTCTATTTCAAATGTGGTTATGAATTCACCAAGGCTTCTCCTGGCTCCTCATGGTGCTAAACATAACTTTTCTCCATATCATTTTCATGCATTCAAAACCAGTGCTACCTGGGATATACTTACACATTACCAAGTTCAGCTGTGAGCACCAGTTATAGTCTTGATCTCCTCTAGACCAGAGATTTTGTGTAAAACACTTCTCACAGATCTTGTATGAATAATGCTAGTCTCTTTGGAACCACCACTAAGTTTTCAACTCCAGCTCACAAGAAAAGCAGTAAAGCAATGCTTTTACTTCAGTGTCAGTCTATTGTTATCCACAGCCATTTCTTAATACCCATCTGACAACACAAGCCAGATTATTAACATAAATTATCACACCAATGATCCTGGTAGGTTTTTATTTTCTCTGAAGCTCTACAAGCCAGTCTTCTATCATCTACAAGGCTTTCAGTATTCTAATCATTTAGCTTCCAAACAAACAACAAACAAAAAAGAAAACAAATAACAAAAAAACATCAAGCTCTGAGTCCTCAATAGCTTTTCCAGCCCCAAGTCCAAATACAACCACAACCCTTCCAAAGATATATGGTCATGTGTATCACATCAATATCTACAAACCTGGTAGCAAATTTTGTCTTGGTTAGAGTTTCTGTTGATGTGATAAAATACCATGGCTAAAAGAATCTTGAGTATGGGAAAGATATTATTTCACCTCACAGTTTTCTTATACTTCTATCACTGAAGGAATCCAAGGTAGAAATCCATGGAAGGAACATTGTAGCATGAGTTCTAATTGGCCATAATAATAAAAACCTGGAGTCAGATATTAGTGGTGAAGGCTGAAATTTCAGAGAAGCAGAGTAGCCAGCCATTAAAATTCTTACCTCTACAAAATCCTCAGATGGAAAAGAGAGAGACCAAGCTACTCTCACCTCTCAACTTATATTCCTCTCTCTGGTCAGCCTATAATTTCCTGTCTATTTGTACAGACCTTCAGTCCTCTGTGGTTAACTAGGGGGCTAGCTCTACCCTCTGATGCTCAAGGAAGCTTTATTTGTTAGAGTACAAACAAGATGTCACTGCAGAAACTGGAGCAGAAGCCATGGAGAAGGGCTGCTGACTGACATTTCTTGTGGCTTGTTCAGCCTGATTTCTTACAGGATTCATGACCACTTACCCAGGGATGGCATTTCCCCTTACCAAGTACTTCTTCAATCTGCCTGTTTCAAAGTATTTTGTTTGTTCTTTACCCTTCCATAATATCGATAATTCTTTCCTTTCATTTTCATTTACTCAAAGAAATGGCAGCAAATTCTAATGTTCTTGTTCTAACTTTATTTAGTCTTAAAATGAATAAATAGAACTTATTTTTCCTTCAAAATAGCTGACTCTTTACTTACTTTAACTTGGTCCAATGATCCAGAAATTTTTGTGTTGATTGTCCACAGTAGCAAGCCATGGTGGGAAAATCTGGGGACCATTTCTCAGCCATGTGTACCTGGAAACCAGTCAGTGGATCCTGTGAGAGAACCTGGTCTTGGAAATGATCTTTTTCTTTACCCTACGGAGCTTGTGATCAAGTAAGAGCATCATCCTTGACCCATTGAGGAGCAACAGAATAAGAAGGAAAATTTTACATATGGAAATTCTCAACCCCGATATTTGAAGAAAGCATACAGGGAAATAAAATGCCCTATGCCAATCTGTTGCTATCTTCTTCTACATCTCAATAGTGTTTGGTTTCTACTTTCTTTGATTTCTCTCCAGCCAATACTTGCACAATATAAATAGCTATAATGGAACAAATACTACATATTCTAAGAGGTTAGTTAAAGAGAACCAAGAATAAATGCATAACCTTTTTATAATTCTCAAATTACAGATCACAGCCATGTTTAGCTGCCTTTGCAGAGCTTCATGGCATGATTTTAGAAAAATTAGTTATAATATTGACCTAAACCAGGCCTGGTAAGGCCTGTAATTCTATAACAGCAAGATCTGAGGCAAGAGAACTGAGGCAAGCCTAGGCTGCAAAATAAGACATTGTCTCAAAAATAAGTAAGTAAATAAATAATCAGACAATTACCAAATCCTATTAATTCACTTTAGTCATCCAAATCTCTATCCTCCCCAATGAATTTGTTCTCTATTTCCTCACAATTTATGCAATAGAATCAGTAGCTTTTGATATGGGATGGCCTTCTGTATGTTGTGAGTATGAGTTGTTTTTATTTGTTGATGAATAATTATGGTTTGGCCAATGGCCAGGCAGAATATAGTTAAGTGGGAAATCCAGACCAAGTTACCATCATAAAGATGAGACATCAGAACATTACTGGTAAGCTGTGCCCACGTGGTGATACATAGATTAGTAATTATGGGTTAATTTAATTGTGAGAGTGGTTAGTAATATGCATGAGCCACTGGCCAAACAATTATAATAAATATTAAGCCTCAGAGTGTTATTTTACAAGTGGCTGCAAGACCTACCAAGACACAGAAAAGTTACCAACTACATGTGGTACCAAAATGTTTGGCAATAATTTCCATGTACAACCTGACAAAAACTTAAAAAATGATTTTAAACACAAAAGAACAGAATTAAGCATGGCTTCTTGGTAGCAGCATTTTCTCAGATGCATGTCCCTTAAGAGAGGCTTCCTGACTAAATGTTAGTAAAAACAATGTGGATACACACACACACACACACACACACACACACACACACACACACACACATATATATATATATATATATACTTCTTATTTTACATAGCAGTCCAAGTTCCCTCTCCCTCCCATTCCCTCTGACTCTCCCCCCAACCCATTTTTCCCCATACTCCACAGGGAGGGTTATGCGTGATGCCTTCCAGGAAGATCATCAAAATCTGTCAAGTCATTTGGAGTAGGGTCTGGGCCCTCCCTCCTGCCTCTAGGCTAAGGGAGTATCTCTTCATGGATAATGTGCTCCCAAAGTCCCTCCGTGCACCAGGGATACATCCTGGTTCCACTGTCAGAGGTCCCTTAGACTGCCCAGGCCTTCTAACTGAGACCCATATTCAGGGGGTCTGAGTTGGTCCAATGCTGGTTTCCCAGCTGTCAGTCTTGACAGCTCTCCCCACCCCCACCCCCACTTGTTCATGTCAGCTGTCTCTGTGGATTTCTGTAGCCTGGTCTTGACCCCTTTTCTTATCATTCCTCCCCCTCTGCAACTGGATTCCAGGAGTTTGGCTCAGGGTTTAGTTGTGGGTGTCTGCTTGTGTTTCCATCAGCTACTAGATGAGGGATCTAGGATAGCATATAAGTTAGTTATCAATCTCATCATCAGGGAAAGGCAATTAAGGTAGCCTTTCCACTGTTGCTGAGATTGTTAGTTGGGGTCATCCTTGATTTCAGAATCTTCATGTCATTACTTCCTCTGCTGTATCTATTCTGCTATTTTCATCTCCTCTTTAACTACTAGTTTCCCTAGAATGAGAGTTATAGATGGTTGTGAACCATCATGTATGACCTGACAATTGAACCCAGGTCCTCTGCAAGACCAGCAAGCGCTCCTAGTTGCTGAACTATCTCTCCAGCTTTAACTTCATTTCTTATCCTCCTTTGGCATCCAGTTTTACAACACTCTTTTTTTTTTCTTTATCTTGTAATGTATTATTCTGGTGTCCAGATTTTTACTTTCAGTAGCTGATTTTTCCCTTGTTTTCATCTTTCTGAAGCATTTGGCTTTTCTTCTATGGGTCCCACTTCCCATTCCCTTTCTTTTCCTGTTCTCCTGTACCAGAGATTTCTACTTCCAATTTCATACAGTTATGTTTTTTTCCAAATCTCATTCAGTCCATATTCATACAAAAATCCTGGGATAGCAATGACTTACAAAGCTCACCAGTATTTTTCATCAAAATTTTATTTGGCTAAGTTACTTAGATGTGACACTGTGTTTACCATGCACCTTTTGTGCTTTCATGCCCATGAATGTATTTAATATGCAGTAGATAAGAAGTTCAGATTATTGGTTTATAACAAAATAAATCAATACAAAGAACATACACATGCGAGAAGTAAATCAAGGTCTTAAATAAACATTCTATTATTACTTGTTTTTCTTAAATTTTATTTGTGTTTCAGTCATTTGTTTTAACTTATTCACATTGTCCACTGTTGAATTATTTTTCAAACTACCCATATATGGATGAAAATAGCTCATGTTTCTAAGGAATTTCAAATTCTACTGCATATTTTATATGTGACTTATTATAAAATGTGCATTAAGGTAGACAAAAATAAAAAAATATAAAGCTGTGTCTATGGTTAAGAAATAACTACCTACAAAGATACCACAGCAGATCAATCCCCAAGAAGAACTGAATCTTTTCTCACAAGTCTGATATCATCCACTGTCAGTCAGGGATTTTTTCCCTCCTGTAGTGCTTAAGCTAGTTAATATATGATCTTCTGAAGGCTGCCAGCTTGTTGTGTACTCTGCGGAACAGTTGATCTTGAAAGATGTCATTTTTCCTCATTTTCTGACTTGTTTTGTTACATCAATGTGATTTATTTTGGAGTCTGACAATCTGCATTTTTTTTTAAAGCAAAACAGATTACATCTCAGAAATTTTAAATTAACGAACTGGATATTGTAAGCAGAGGAAAACAATAATATATAAAACTGCTTATTTTATTTCTTCACCCCATTTTATTTTCATTCTCTTTTCTCTCTGTTTTTACTCTTTTCCAAAATAACAGACAGGTACAGACACTGTTCACGGGCCATGAGAACAGATGTTCATAGGAACATACTGCCAGGCTAAGCATAGTATTTTCATTGAGTTCATTCTTATGGCAAAAATTCTATTTCCCAGACAGAACACAGTATTTATTTAAGACCCAGCTCACAAAAAGTTTGTAAGCTATCACAATAGCATTCTCGAGTTTATCTGTAGTTCTAGGCCAGTTTATTGTAATCTGAATGTATATCCAATAACATTTTGCATGTTACTTTTTTTTTCTGTTAAAGGTGAAGCATTACTTAAAATACACTTTGGAGAAACTTCTTGGCTAGATTTCTGCTTTCAAAGACCACATCACAAATGATATAAAATTCATATTCAGTGCTCAGAGTCTCAGCCAAACTTGTTAACCCTCTGTGGGAAGACTGTTGGCTGAATTTGAATAAATTGGAGTAAGTCTTTTATCATGGTTTTTGGTTTTAAAAATCATTACCATAGGATAAACACTCCAGGAGTAGCACAATATATGCTTACACACATATGTCTACTCACGTACCAGCATAAAACAATGATGTGATGGAAACCATGACCAAAGCAACTTAGGAAGAAATGAGTTTACTTGGCTTACACTTCTACCTTGTGGTTCATCATCAAAGGACGTTAGGACAGGAACTCAAACAGGGCAGGAATCTGGAGGTAGGAGCTGATGCAGAGACCATGGAGGAGTGCTGCTTACATACTGCCTCCCTCTGCATGGCTAGCTTACTCTGCCCCAGGACCACTGGCCTAGGGGTGGGTCCACCCATAATATGCTGAGCCATTCCACATCAATCAGTAATTTAAGTGTCCTACAGCATTGCCTACAGCCTGATCTAATGAAGTAATTTTCACAACTGTGGTTCCCATCTCTCTGATAACTCTAACTTGTGTCAAGTTGACATAAAATTAGCCAACACAATAACAAACCTGAGTCCAGGTAAATGCTTATTGAAGAAAAAATTAGAAAACTCAAGGTCAGATATTTTATTCTCTGGCTATTTTATTTCATGGGTCTTTTGTTTTGTTTTATTTTGTTGTATGGTCTTTATAAAAGGACAAGAATTCACCCTGCCTATAGAAGATGAAAACAAAAATATGATTCATGGGTGGCTTATTTCTACCTGTTATATTTCATGTAATTTAGGAGGTAGTTTCTTATAAACAGCCACAGAGAGCCATTGCCTGGAAAAGGGATCATAAAAATATATTACTTTTATAATCTTTTCTTTTGCCTCACATTAGACCTTCCTGTTTCTCACTGCTCCAAAATATGAAAAACTCTGAATTTGGTTTATTTACAGTAACAATTATATTAATTTGTCTATTAAATATTCAACATTGAAGACAGAAGAACTTCACCAGGAATTTCTATCTATTGAAGCATAACAGTAGATATAAAGTGGTTTTGCAGAAATATTTGCAAAAATTTGGGAACATATGGTCAATGTGAGTTTGTTTGTTATTGTTGATGCATTAACTCTCTCAGTTTACTGAGTAAGTTAAATTAGTAGAAAAAATACTACTAGTCAGAGTGATGAAGCACTTAACTAATTTTTTATATTTTCTTTCAGTCTCATATGTACACACTTTCCAGGGTTTTAAGTTACATAAAGACAGGGCTAGTTGTATTATAATAATATTTCATAGTTTTAAAATTGGAACAAATTACAGATGTTGCTTCAGAGTTTTCTTTATTCTTTCAGTATCATGACATCTTTGAAAGTCATTATATATTCTACACAGACACCAGTATTAATGAGCTCAGTAACAGCGCACTGTTATGTATGCCTGTACATAATTCATTTAGTGCATGCAAGTGGTGTGTCCTTGATCCAATGATATTGGAAATATTGTAAATGGAATCATTTAGGATGATTTAAGCATAACCAAGTTTCCTCTCTGTTTCTCAACCTGATATATTTGATAAATGGAACATGGTATGTTTTGCTTTGTGTATATCAAGCATAAACATATCCAATCCTGAAATATTATGTGTGTGTGTGTGTGTGTGTTTCTTTACTAATATGTGTGAAATGAGGGTGGGAAGGAATAAAGCTTGGGAATAACTTTTGACAATAACCAGATTGCACATTGCAAAAATAAGAATACACCACTGCTAATCCTTCCTGGAATTCTAAATTGCATCACAGTTTCAGGTTAAAATTGTAGTGAAATAAGAAAGCTGCTTGACTGTGGCTTTCATCATTACCACATCTTAGGAGGATAATAACAAAACAATAAAGGAATTTTGAATTAGAGAGGTAACTTTTTGCTTCTTGAAAAGTTTTATAATATAGAAAAGGACATTGTACTCAACTCTCATATCATTTTGCTATACTAAAAAATGGGAATGGTGTGCGTTTTCCTCTATTTTAAATGCACACAGATAACAGTAGCTTAACTCTGGAGGCTGCTAACAAGTGAAAGCATACTCTTTGTATAAACACAATGCATACTGTAGATCTTACAGTTCTTTTCTTAGAGATTTTCATCAGATTTTATCTTTGGTATTGAAACGTTATCACAAATGAAAGGAAAAATGTGTGAGAGGTTTTTTTCCCCCTTTCTTCTCCCTTTTAGATAACTTAAAAAAAATCAGAGAGAGAAAAGTTAGTTTGGTCTCAGGAAAAGTGGCATCCATGAGAGCACACCTTTTCTTATCCAATCACCCTCTTCTCAGTCTCAGTGTTCATGGCTAACATTCTCAGTGGAAAGCCTCCACTTGCTCATCATTCTCCAAGCCCTGAGCAACAATCAGTGTGTACTCATGTGGCAAAGCCCTGGCCTTTCCTATCAATCCTCTTGACAAGAATGTTGTCAAGTCTAGTTTGTTCTTTTCTGAGTTGATGAACTCATTTCAGGAGGGTGGTAGTTATATTTCACATCTGTCTGTGATGTGACACTGAGCCTTAAGGCTCTGTATCTTCCTTGACTTTCCATGAGCCTTGGCAGAGACTATGTGAGTTAGACTGATGATCACAGGCACAGAGTACCCATTCTCCAAACAGCACACATAGCACACTTTGTATGACATGAAGACAGCCTTAGTGTGAACAACAAATTTTCTTCTCGACTTTTCTTCATTTGTTTATTAATTTATTTGTTGCTGGTGAGAATTTAGATATGGAAAGGAGAATGTAACTGTTTTTTTTTTGTTGTTGTTGTTGTTTAAAGAGCATTGATGAAGTGATGGTTACTGCTGCCTAGCTACCTTACTAGACAAATGAGACATCATCATATGCTTTCCATCTTGCTGTGGACAAAACATGTTAAAGATTCGTCAAATACTGAAAAAGTGCTGTCCCTAAGGTCATAGCTCAGTCAGTTGAGTATAAGAACAGGTATGCAGTGAAGCCTGGAAACTATTCCAAATGAATAACAAGTGGCATTCCTTTAGTTTAAAAGTTTTCATAAAATGGGAAAATCCAAGGACCAAACAGCCTCAGTGTAAAGCAGTGGGTGCTGTGACGAATAGGTATGTGGAGAAAATTAAAGAAAAGAACCACAAGGCATTAATGATACTGTCTTTAGCTTTTCTCTTATGATTTTTAGTCTCTATGTAAGAATAATTTTTATTCTGATGTAGCAAATGGAATTTAAATTTTCCTATATAGAGATGGTATATGTGATCAGAAGGGAGCTGTGACTGGGCAACAAAAGTAGCTGGTTGAGAGCTAGTTTGGGCTACTTAGAACACGTTGCTTCTGTTTAGAAACCTCCATCTCAGGTAGCTTCACTAACCTTTTTTGATGTTCCAATTTCTTGCCTAGCAGCTGGAGTAAAATCATCATTGTCTACACAGAGAATATAGGAACAGATCATCTGGCAGGGTATATTCATGTTCAGGGGCAATCCTCCTGCACCTTTGATTTCTTTGAAAAAGTTCCCTTTGTGCTTCTGTGCATTCCATGCAGTCCATATCTGTATTACAACTGTATATTTCTTCATCCGTCTTTGGATCAGCTGCATTTCTTTACATGCTCATTTTGATATATATTATTTTTGTATCTCATGTTCTTGTCTAACTTCTAATGTCCTACCTAAAGTATAATGCTTATTATTTTCATTATTTATAGCAGCATAGGAGAAAAACCATAGGAAGACATGAGATAGCTAGAAGCAGTAATATGATCAGCAGTATCATAAACTCATACCAGAAATTCATCATATATAACATCCACAACAGTATCTTGGATAGAGTGAAGAAGACTCCAACAAGCAAAATTACAGAAGGTAACCACTTATTAGGCGTTGTTAATACATTAGAGGATGAGAAGGAAATAACACAAAGTGATGATAGTGAAAATGCATGGCAGCCTGCATCAGAGAGATGTAATTAGTAGCCTGTCTATGCTGCATATTTGATATTTTAGCATTCCATTGCTATGATATAAGTGCCGAAATAAATGAAAAGTTCTAAGCACTAGAAGTTTATTTTGGATCAAGGCTTCAGAAGTTCCAGTTCATGGCTGGCTGCCACCTTGCTCTCAAACTTTTAGTGAAGCCAAGTATGGCAGGAGGGGGCATAATATGGAACAATTGTTTTCATGTATCACAGCAGTGGTAGAGAAGAGATATGGATAGGATATGTTCTTAAGAAATAATAACCCATTTATTTTCTCCATGTACACTCTACCACCTGATCCCATTCCATTATATTATTCCACTAAATAATTTAAAGCCCTCATTAAAAAAAAACATAAAACTATTCTTTGTCTTTGAATACATCTGATTTTTTTGTCTAAATAATATGTATATTGAGCTTTATTTGTTGCCGAGGCTGGTGTACTACTTTATATTTCCAGCTCTTGGATGTTGAGGCACAAACATGAAGTCCAGAGCTAATGCCAACAATGTCTACATAGTAAGTTTTAGGCCAGCCTGAGCTACATAATGATGTCATGTGCTGCAAGAAATAGAAAGAATATTTTGAAAGTAGAGAGTGAGAGGAGTAAGAGCATTGAGAATAGAGAAGTTTAAGTAGGAAAATTGCGGGGGGAAGAAGGAAGGTGGTTGAGGAGATAGAGTAAGAAAAAGCCATGGGGAAACCTACTAACTTGTAACCAAATTAAAAGAGTTTGAAGTCATAAAATCTGCCTGACTGAAACAGCTACTCCTAGAAGCCATGAGTTATTTAACAAAAACTTCAGTGCCAGAGTGTGGCACTTTATGTTATCTCTTTATGAGTTGCTGGTTAGAGAGGTTCCAGACATCCTCCAAAAAGTACAGGTTCTTACTACTCTTCTTGGGGGCTTATCATAGCTAAACAAGGAGATGTTTTTCGTGAAAATATCTACCCACCATGGTTTCATGATAATATGAAAACAAGATGGGGGTTCCCTGATAGCTTTCATGGTCCCAAAGGTGTTATTCAGGCTATTAAGGGAGAAAAGCACCTAGTCTCTTAACCAGCCATGAACCCTAATTGAGTAAGCTCAACCTGTCAAAACAAGATGCATCCACTTGTGCATTCATGAGAATACTGTCATGGGTCAACCGACCACTCACTGAGTGAATGTAAAGCCTATTCTATAAGAAAGAATCCATGCTATGTTCTATAAACCTGATTTTTAAAAGCATACATATTCTTATATAGAGGGGGTTATATTGGAGGGTTTGCATGGAAGAAAGGGAAGGAAGAAATGATATAATCTCAAGATAAAAGAAGAAAAAGATCATACCAGGGGGAAATTATAGATCCTAGGTTGAACTGCATGTCATCCTTTAGTTAAACTGACATAGACTCAATCTTCTCTTCGAGTATTTAGGTTTATACCCACAAGAATATGCTACTTTCAGCCTAATTTGGAAAATCCCATCTTTCTTGGGGATGGTAGCAAATACAGAGGATCACAACTGCACAAGGTGCTGAGAATAAGTGACAGATGAATACTCAGATCTAAAGGCATTTCAGCCACATCTTCTAAAGCTCTAGGGACATCACAGAAGAGGAGACAGAAATAATGTATGAGCTGGAATAAAGAAGGCCTGTGGAATACCACCTTCTGACCAAGACATAGCATTGCATTAAAGAAACAACAGCAGTGGATGAATATACAAGATCTGCACAAGATGGGGTGCCTCTGTGCTCGTGCATAGCTGGAATAGAAACTTATAGGACCCTTTTCCCTCAAACATAAAGGTTTTGCTGCCTATGAATGGGGGAAAGGAACAGTCATAATTGCCTTTAGCTGTATATCCATCAATAAATAGCTGTATATCCGTCAATAAATCCATCAGCATTCAAGGCATAGTTCCAATCCAATTGTTACACAGATGACCATGGTTAAACTAAGTGGGTCACAAAACCAAACCAAAAGTCATGAATCCAGGAAGGGAATTTGATTGGGAAAAGCAAAACAAAAAACAAAACAAAACAAAAAAGGGTTGATGGAGACTGTAATTGGAATGCATTGCATACATGTATTAAATAGCCAAAGAACCAAGTCAATAGAAAACAAAAATCAAAAAACAAAACAACAAAAAAAAGGAGGTTTATATTACATTTAAAAATCCTGTATTTACATTCCCCATGGAGGGTTACTCTCTTAACCTAGAGGCAGGAAGGAGGGACTAGTTCCTACTCCAAATGACTTCACAGATTTAGACAACCTCTCCTGAAAGGCATCACCCTAGAGGTGGAGTGGGGGGGGGTGTAGAAGGGGAAGGTGGTTGGAGGTAGGGAGGGAGGGAGGGAGGGAAGGAGGGAATGAGGAAGGGAGCGCGAAGTGGGATCAATATGTAAAATAAGAAAAATAAAATAAAAACAGCCATAGACATTAAAATAAAAAAAATCCTGTGTTTATTTGCTGGTATTTAGATTTCTTGTGTTGTCATTTTGGTCTAATAAGCATTCTGTCACTGTCTAGCAAAGTGGTCTGTCTCCTCAATGATTTTCCTGCCTCTAGGATTTCACATCTGGGTTCTTTTCCAACTTGTGTTTTATGTGTGGATTCTGGAATATTGGACTAAGGCATCTGCAAGGCTATTGATTATAGAGTAATTAATCCTTTCTGAATCTAATGTGTATATTTGCACAAATTAAATGCTTTCTGGGCAGCCCAGACTCAAGAAAAAACAAACAAAACCAGTGCCAGCTCTTCCAATGTAATGACATTTCCTGCCCTCAATGTTGATCTTGCTATTTGCAGTTCTGAGGCAATAGTGGCTAAAGATCCACAGTTCACTTTAAATGACTTTTAATGCGTTGATAAGACATATTCATTGACTGCCTCTCTTCTCACTGTATACTTTAAAAATTTATTGTAGAGATAATTGTTTAACATCTTGTTTTGTCATCTTGTTTTGTCCTTACCTTTAATAGAGATTGAGAGGATAAAGGGGATTGTACATAATTGTTTTCAGAATTTTATTTAAATTTTCACAAATGTTGTCAAAATGTTGTTTGGTCAATATCAAACTATTCTAGTCTTTCAGAAAGGAAATGATAAAGAAGTAAAGAGACAGACAAGGGCCATGGGTAGTGAGGGGAATCATTATACCTGGGAGCTCAGGAATTTCATATGGATGAGAGGCAGGATTCATTCAATTCTCTTTTTTGCTGCCATTTATAATAAAGTCATAATTTTTCATGTCTACTCTATTATGTGTTTTTTGATTTTCCTAGCCCATACAACTAGCACATTGAAAATGAATGTGTACCCAACAAAAGAGCTTGCTACAGCCTAACTATCTGAGTTTAGTCCTTAGCATCCACATAAACACAGAAGGAGAGAAGTGATTTCCACAAGTTGTAATTAGCTCTCCACATGTATACTGTTAGCACACTTGCATAAAACACACACACATGCACATGCACACGCACACACACATACACACATACACATACACACACAAACATAAAAATAAATGAGTGAAATGAAATGTGTGTGAACATGTAATTTGAGACAATATCTGAGTCACATATTGGTTAGGGGTGTCCATGGTGGTATGATGTCATCTATAAATGTCTCAGGCCATGTTCATAGTTCTCCTGAGACACAAGTGATCCTGGAGCTATGTAGGTAAGACATATAGGACACAGGCTCACATTCACATTTCTGAATAATTTCTTTTGTCCTGATACTCTGGTTTTCTCTTTCCTCTTACTCAAACATGAACATTAAAGCTTCAAGAGGTTGTTAATTTGTTTCAATATCCTGAGTTGCATGTGAACATGGCATCTATCACCTGTTAGCAAGACAGTTCAGAGCTTTTGCTTTACATGTAACTCAAAGTATTATTCAGTAAGGTTAAAAGAAAACAATTTTTCTTAGTAATTATGTTTCAAAGTACAGAGTATAACTAGGCATTAATCTTTACATTTATATGTGTTATCTGATTTTTATAAATTATAAAAAAACAACAAATTTTACCATCACTATTTTTTAAAATTTGTTTGTGTCTACATGTGTGTGGTATCTGTGTGAGTGCATGTGTAAATGTGTCTGTGTGTGTACATTTGTGTGCATGTGTATAAATCAGTGAGATTGGAAAATATACAGTACTGAACCATCTTCCTAAACTTACTCTATGCATCTGCACATAACCAATAAAAGGATCCTTCTGGCTTTTTTTTTTTAAAGTTCTTGCTCTGTTTACTAGGAAAATAAAGGAAGATATAATGGAACTAAACAAACCTGGAAAATAATGAATTTATTAAAAATTGCAGGAAAAAGAAATAAAAACATTCATGACTCCCATTAATATATGCTATCATTGAAAACATTTAAGTATGCAAATTGATCTTAATTATGTGGATAATATTATACTTCACCTCTGCAGGATTTACTGCAATACTTATCTTGTATAATAAAACTTCAGACCTTGATAATCTGAAGCAATACCACCAAGTTTCCTCCTTTGCTATAGTGATATATTATTAATAATTTACTAAAGCTTGCTTGAGGATTCAGAAAGCAAAGTCAGCCTCAAACCATAGAAGCCAGGCATTCACATTTAATACCAGCAACCAAAAGGTAGGAGGTGGTGGCACAGACCTTTAATCCTAAAATTTAGGATTAAGAGGTAAGCAGATCTCTATGAGTCAAAGGCCACCTAGATATACACAAGATTGATCCAGTCCTAAAGCAAAACAGCTTACACAAAGATGATCTCAGCATCTGGGGTCACACACCTTTAATCCTAGCATTAGGGAGGTATATAAGACAGGAGCAAGGTCATTTTCAGGCATTCATTATCCAGCCACACTGAAGATGGGAAGACTTGGTATCAAGCATTTGTTGAAGTCATAGGAATCTCCAGCCACAATGAGGAGAGGCTTCAATCTGAAGCCAGGATTAACTCTGTCTGATGTAGAGGTGGGAATTGGTGGCCCACTGCTTTGCATTTCTGATCATTAGCTTGAAGTTTGAACCCCAAATATCAGTCTCTTCATCTTTTATTTTTCATATTACACTTTACTTTGTGACTGGAGGAGATATGAACAAAAGCTTGATAGTTCAACAGAAGGCCAAAGGAACAATTCCTCTCAAATCTAAGTTTATTATCCAGTGATTCTGTAAGGTAGGCTTACAGGAGTGTGAGGAAGTGTTACTCAAAGGATATGTGGGGGAAGGGTTACTCACAGAACAGGGATACCTGAGGCAACTGCATACTGAAAATCCCTATCTCAGTATGAGTGATAACTGGGAAGCTGGATATTGGTGGTATTGCAGACTGAAGGCAGCTCTGTTAAAATTTAAGGATCTATCCTTCCCAGCTCTTGTGTGCTTATATTAACCTGAGAAGGGGTCCTCATAGGAGCCCCCTAACTTTCAGGAGTCTCTAGTTCATGGGAAATTTTGTTCACTTCCTGATACAAGCCTCTTTCCTCTTGTAGATGTTTCACTTCACAGGAAATTGATAAAAAAAATGTCCTTTCATTGTTCTCTAGTAGTTCTCATTCTGCTTCTATGAATCTATTTTATTTTTATTATGTTTATTTTTAATTTTAATAAAATTTTTATTTATATACTCATCATATTCAATTTTTAATAACTTCATCCATGAATGCTGTAATTATATTATTGATAGCCCCCATCTTCCCTTCCAACTCTTCTCCTACCCCTGCATCCTCTCAAATTTATGATACTTCATTATTCTTTAATAAGGTGTGTGTGTGTGTGTGTGTATAAATATTTATAGCCTTGAAGTCCATTTAGTTTTGATTTTCTATCTATCATCTGCCATTATTTGCCTGTAAATTTTATCTATGTGTGCGGCCTTGTGAGATTTTCCTCATTCAAGCTGGCTTGAAATTTTTAGAGGCATGTAAGTCAAAACCACAACGACACATCATCTCTTATCTGTTACACTATTAGCCAAAAGTTAGAAGGCAGTAATGGTTTAGTAACCAGCACATAGATATTTTGTATACTGTTGATGGGATTTTGTGCATCTGTTATGAGAATCAGTATGAAGTTTCCTTTTAAAATTTGAAACAAAACTACCATATAACCTGTATTCCCAAGAAATATACTGCCCAATGGAATTGAGATTTCAAATATTTAAAAGAATTTCTGATGTCCTATGTTCATTATAGCCTTATACCTGTATTCATTATAGCATTATATTATTCCTATATTCATTTTAGCATTATTCCTATGCTCATTAGAGTGTTATTCCCAATATCAAGAACAAGGAATGCCAAAACATAAGAGTAACAGTGATAGAAATTGCAAACCTGGTCCTAGATTTGTTTATTTGTTTTCTATCTTGTTGCCTGAACATGCCTCAGATTCACTAAGCCTTTCTTTTCTTCTTTGAAAGATGTAACATAGTGTGAATTCTCACTGGTATTAATAATAAAAATGTGGAGTTATATAGGGGGGTAAATGCTGAATGATCAGAGAAGTAAAGGAGCCAGCCACTAAATGCTTACCTCTACAAAATCCTCCAGACTGAAAAGAGATGATCTCCTGTCTCCCTTTGCCTTGTATTCCTCTCTCTGCCCAGCCACATCACTTTCTGTCTCCACCTCCCTAGTGATGGGATTAAAGATGTTAGATACCAAGTGTTGGAATCAAAGGTGTGAGCTCTGTTTCTCTTTTAGACCAGTTAAATATTTTATAGCCCAGTGTGGCCTTGGACTCCTGACCTGGGATTAAAGGTGTGTGTCACTACTGCCTGGCTTCTATGGTTAACTAGTGGCTAGTTCCACCTCCTGATCCTCAGGAAAGCTTTATTTGTTAGTGAACAAACAAAATATCACTACAAGGGATAAATTATGATCCTTGAAAGAACTATACTAAAGATTAAAAGTGTCATATGTAAATTTCTACCACTTTACTGCGTATACTTTAAACACCTAAATTTGAATACTAACTGTTAATGTAGTAAGCACTAACAATATTTGATCAAGAAAAGTCAGAGAATTAGGGAGATATGCTGAGACCCAGAAAAACACTATAGAAAATAAAACAAGAGACTAAAGGGAGGAGACCAATGAATCATTGCTTTCTAATTACACTGAAAGCTTATGAGCCCTCTGAACCCAGTTGAAGTTTAACTAAATAGTACAGACAAAACAATGTAAACTAAGTTGCTAAAACACTGCTTGATGATAAAGGCATTTTTATATGTTGCATTTTTAAAATGAGGAACTAAACTATTTAAACACGTGCTTATACACATATTTACACTAACCAACAGGAGAAATCTGTCCATGAGCTAGTAACTAGTCTTATGTCTTCCAGTAAAACCTGGAGAAGGTTCTTCCAGAAGAAGTTTCTGTACTAGACAAAGGAGATGCTCAAGATTCTGGGTGCAAGTTTCTATAATAATGATTTTGCCTAAGCCAATGGGTTGCTAGATTACCTATAGACATAATGTCTTTCACTGGAAACTTGAAAATCACATTGCTTATTTCCTGTTGTTACATGTTGAGACCCCAGGACTGGACAGAATAGATTATCTTATCTTGGTGTGGAAAGTTTAGTAATTGGCTTGGGTTGCCGTTTTCTTATTGCTATGCTCTGTCTCCTACTGAGCAGGATATACCATAACAAACCATATTAATGGCAGCAGAATGTGTGGCTGAAACTCAATATATGGGGTTTTCTTTATTTCTCTAACCTTTGTCCAAAAGATTTAAGATATAACTGTCTTTTAAGGCTTCCCCTAATTATGTCTACTCAAAGTTAATGTTGGCGTTTAATATTTTCTACATGCCTCCTTTATAACATTTTGTTCTTTCTATTATGTCAAGACTTTCTTCCTAAATTACTGATTCCTCAGGAGCAGAGACTATGCTTTGTCTACTAGACACTCTCCCCATTCACACCAGTATTTACCATCATCACATGCCCTCTCTCAAGCAACCAGTAACCACTTGTCATGAAATGAAGACTTGGTGATTTCCTATTAAGTTGGAATCATTTGCTCCCTACCATTTTCAGAATGGTGTTTTTCCTAGTGATAGCAATATAACTGAATCAAAGTCTGATTTCTGTTCTGATTCTATTTGGGAACACTTCCTTGCTTATATACTCAATTCAACTTTTTTCTATATACTTTTCCTCAAAAAGTGGACTTGTTTAGCACATTCTCTGGTGAGAAAGGGAAAAACTGCAATTTCTCATCATGGAAGAAAACACAAACCAGTGAACACTCGATCATTTGCCCTGTGCAAAGAAGATGTATGTTATGGAAAGCAAGACTAAGTGTGAAAAATCTAACATTTAATTTCCCTTAAGGAAGGCTATGCTTGTTATTACTGGCAGAACTATCTAGACATGAGGATTGTGACATGTTTCTTAAAATGTGTATTAAAGAACCCCTTTATATCCTATACAAAAACAGCTAAATGAAGTCATTCACTTGCAAAGGGGAGACTTATCAAAAAATGTATTTCTATTATTTTTTCATTAGAATTAGGATATTTTTGCCTTAATGTTTTTAAATTCTCAATATATCCTGATTTCTAGTAATATAATTCTACTTTAAACTCTGGTCAACAATTTTGTTTTCAAGTGTAGGTTTCAAATAGTCTACATAATTTCCATATTCCATGAGAGATCAACGTATGTACAGAAAATGTAATTTTTAAACAATTCCAGTGACTCTGCTATGCTGTACTGTATTTTGTCATTTTGCAATCAATTGGATTATCTAATAGCATCTAGATAAATTCAAAATCCTGAAGTCATGTGGAAGAAGTCATCCTTTGCTTCCAGTCACTACAGTAGGTATCACCTGGGGTAACCTGCCAAACCTTGGCATAGTCACCTAGCTGAGAATATGCCCATCACAGGCTTACTCAGCAGGAACTCAGTTTGATCAGAGTTCATTACCTTATCTTATATAAACTTTCCTGTTAAGAAATAATCTTAGCCAAAATTTGTTTTGGTAAAATTATGCCATAAAATAATGCTCATCAGTTAATATTTAGTTTATTTTGTTAAAATTACATGTGACTGCTAAAAAATAGAAAGCACACTGCTTCATCCTTAATATCTTGGTTAAAATATATATATATAAATATATATATATCTCTCCTCTCTCTATCTATATATATTTGTAATCTGTCCATCTTTTTAAAAAATAAGTTCTAACAAGATAACCTGACATTTAATTTCCTGTTTTTAATTTATTTATTTATTTTGTTGGTCAAAAGCTATGTTAAAAAAATATATTACGGTGGCTATCTCTTTTTATTTCTTGTTGTTATCATTAAGTTCCTTACCAAACAATTTTTTAAAGGAGGGGTGGCTTCGTAGCTAGATCTCAGAACTGAGATCCTGGATTATTTATTATTTTGAAGGGAAAAATGTGCAGCTTTAAACAAAATCAATAACCATTTGCACAAATAGAAGTGTGAAGGAAAAAAATTATCTTATAAATACTAAGTTGAGGGCTTTTAAAAAATTGAAACCATGCCCCAAAGAAATATCCACTGAGCTCCCAAAATATAACAGAGGACATTGTCAACAGCAACCACTCTTCAGGTCAAATACCTCATTGGAATGCTACAAGGGACTAATGGTGACCCTATATCTTCTTAAGCTTAGTCTTTTCTTAGACCAACTCATTTAGTACCTGTGTAGTAAAATACACTAATATGACTAACATTTAAGTAATAAAAAAATATGCCTTTTACATATCCCATTAAATTTCCACAACTATAACCATGCAACTTTTACCATCTTCTCCCAAACAGTTGGGACCTATGGAGGAATGTACTGCTTGAATGAGGCACTGGTTGTTTTAATTTACCTATACCTAGTTTTTGCAAATAAACCTAATAAATTAATGAACTTACCCACTTGGCCTAGGTGGGCGTGTTTCTTTGGCCTGTGGTTGATTTATTTATTTGTTAGATGAATAGAATCAACTATTCAGGACCAGTCATACAACTGAAAAATAATTTCAGGAGATGTATAACAACCTCAATTGGGTTTGTTTAGTTATGTTAGAAACATACACTTATAAAGGTACAAGGAAAGTCTTCCCATAAGGAATTAAGGAAAACACACAGACTATCTTTACAATTTACTTCCTCTTTATTCTGTTTTCCACTCCTGCAATGTCTATGAGATACTTGCCCAAGTCCTACTGTAAACCTAGCCCTAAGCAGATTTTCTAGAAGTTGGGTACTTTCATGGTTTGACAGGCTCTTTCTTTTAGCATTTGTTCCCCAAGCAGTAGTATTACTAGCATGGTTGTAGAAGGTACAGGAGTGAACACTTGCTAGCAAATGCTTTAGGAATGTTTGAGTTAGCTTGGCTCAGCCACACTTCTTGGACTTTCTCACTCTTTACAGTGTGTATGAAATAAATCACTTGGCTTTCCTGTTTTGGCCAGCTTCAAATACCGTGACACTATACTTTCCTCCATGATGGGCAGTATTCCTTTAGAACTGTAAGACAAAATAAACCCCTTCATCCTCTAAGTTTGCTTTTTGTTAGACTCTTCAATTACAACAGGAAATTAACTGGTTCAGCTACATAATCTGTTAGTTTCATCTCTCATGATCATTATCATACATATGTCTGGAAAATTTTACCCTGATATTTCTTAGGTAATAAATTTTGATAGTCATTAAGCAATATGATATTAAATGGATCAATGCTTTTTCCTTACATCTTAGCCTCCCATCTCTGCTACCCGTATATCGCCCAGGCTGGCCTTTATCTTTTAATACTTCTGTTTAGCTTTCCAAAAAAACTAGGCTACACATAGTCAACTTAGATGTTATTTCTTAACGAGTAATGTGATGTTATGTTACATTTCTTGTTTCTGTCACCCTATCCTAATATTGTCACATTCCATTGGACAATAAGCTCTTTAGTTTCTATCAAGTAGCCAAAAACCATCAGGTGGCTGACTTTGTGTGTTTAGTGTCATAATTTGCCAAAGATTTTCAGTTGTTGTTCAGTTT
>NW_026125120.1:0-101704 GCF_943737965.1 Phodopus roborovskii
TTTTTATCTCCCTCTCAGGTTGTGGTTACCTGGTTTCTAGAGTACAGGTTAACCCGGTGCCCCGTGTGCAAGGAAAAGAGTCCTGTAGACTAGTCGCTCTGGCAGGCTAAATCTTGGACTGTTCCTCACCCATCTCAGGTTTGGGCTCTTGCCCATCCTCAGAAGGATTTCACAAGAGAAAATAGAGCTTATTAACGAATTTGATGGTATACATGGCTCAGCAGTATTTTCAAGTCAAAACATTTGGGTGCTGTTTTTACCTATTTGTCTCAGATTTGAAGCATAATACATTTAATGCTTTTAAAATAAAAATCACCAGTTGTTGATGCCCACTGCGAGAGGAGCATAATTTCTGACTGCTTTGGCATTGCAGGTTGGTTATCCCAGAGCTTTGCTTTTAATTTTTTTTCAAGCTGTGGTAGTATAGTTACCATAAAATTTCCATTTGACTTAAAAACATTTCACTGTGTGTGTGGTCAGGCGATGGGACTCAATGGATGTCATGGCACCCTGTGTAGGTCAGAAGACAACTTTCAGGAACCAGTTTCTCACATTGCTAGTTCTGAGGATTCAACCCCAGGTTGTCAGGCTATTAGCAAGGCCCTTTACCCATTGAGTTATCTCCTAGTCATATTTTATCTGTTTCTGTTGATTTTTTGAGACAGGGTTTTTCCATGGGAAGCCGTGGCTGGCCTGAACCCACTATAAAAACCAGGCGGGCCTCAAAACCTCTATAGACTGGGTCTGCCACTTAGGGTACACCACCACACCCAGCCATTTTGAACTATTTTAACTGTAAAGTTTATTGGCATTAAAATATTCATATTATCACCACCTTCCATTTCTGAAACCTCATCTTCCACAATTGAAACTCATCTATTTAAATAATAAACCCTACCAGATGTGGTGGCTCTAGTTTTAATATTTGTTACTCACTAGGGTGCTGCTTTAGGTGGATTGCTAGTCCAAGGCCCATCATGGCCTAGAAAAATGTGAGACCCTGTCTCAAAATAAAATTTTTACAAGGGTTGGGGACGTATCTCAGTGATGGAGATAGGATCTCATCCCAGTTTCAGTCCGCACCAACTCTCAAGTGCCCAGAAGCTGCCATTCCATGTCCTCTTCCACAACTGAATACTCTTAACATTCCATGTAAGTGAAAGAATATTTGTTCTTTTATGTCTGGGTTATCATTTATTATGACTTATGCTTAATCCATGGTGTAGCATGGTATAGAACTTCTTTTATTTTTGTATTTTTTTTTTCCCCAGACAGGGCCCCTATGTAGTCCAGGCTGATCTCCTACTTTACTACGAAGCCCTAGCGATCTGGAACTCTCCTCCTGCTCTGGATCCCAAACTGCTGGGATTACAGGTGCACACCACCATTGTTGGACAGCATTACCTCCCTTTTAGGGAGCAGTATTCCATGGTCTGTTTTGTCTGTACCATCACCTATTGTTTATCCATCATTTTGGTTGGTAAACACATGGGGTGTGGACAAATGACTGGAGTGTCCTAGGCTTGGGGAAATGAAAGCCTCATGAGCTTACCTTAGTCCAGGATCACCAGCTAGGAATCAGCAAAACCAGATTTCAAACTCATGGGTTTCTGAGAAATTGGGATCACATTCATTTATGCATTTCTCATCACTCAACAGATATTTACTGCACATTTCCTATGCAAGGGTACTGGGTCGGAGTGAACACAACAGTCTGTCTGTGAGTTTCTGAGAGGCTCTTTCCCAAAGCTAAGAACTCTACACCTGAAATAGGTCATTTACTTCTGTCAGGAGTCTGGGAGATTAGAGTTTTGATTTATAAGTAATCATGCTGAGATCTAGAGAAAAATGTTAATTTCTTTTTTTTTTTTTTTTTTGGTTTTTCAAGACATGTTTCTTCTGTATTGCTTTGGAGCCTGTCCTGGAGTCCACTGTAGACCAGGCTACCTGTACTCACAGAGATCCACCTGCCTCTGCCTCCCATGTGCTGGGATCAAAGGTGTGCCCACCACCCTGCTCGAAGTGACTTTCTTAAGGTCCCAGTGCTGGTGAGGGATGGAGGCTATGGCTGCTGCCTCTGTCCACCAGTTCAGTGGTGTCCTGTGGCTGCTCTATCAGCTGTGACTATGGGGCTCCCAGGCCTGGCGGTGGTGGAGGGTGGGCAGCAAGAGGCCCACTGGGCCTCTGGATCGCCATTGGTTGGATGCAGGACTGTGCATATCCTCTAACTCCAGCTATCCTGTCACTGTTTTTGGAGTGGGGTGTAGATAGATGTTTGTTCCATCTCCGCCGATGGTCTTGGGAGGACGCAGATAATGGTGGAGACAGACATCAGGTATTTTCATTGCATAGTTAGAGGATGCTATCTGTGTGGGAAGGGGAGACTGGTCCTGCCAGGTTGGGCTGTAACACCCTCTCCCTTTCTTCACTCATTGAGTGCTTCATTATTTGGGAATCTACTCAGGAAGTTTTCTCTGAGGCTACTCTCACCATAGTCCTTGGTAGACCTAATTGTTGCCTGGTTAAGCTTCTTGAGATCACCCACCCCCGACTTCACCGAAGGCTAGGCTCGGCGTTTGGGGCTGCGCACATTCTTCAGGCGTCTGTTTCGGAGGGGGAGTCTGAAAATGGACCAGTTCTGAGGCTACCACATCCCTACTGGAGTGTTGCTAGACCCTTCACCAACTGCCTTCCATGGCCCAGTAGAGCTCCTTGCGCCTCCCTAGGTAGAGAAGGTACAGAATTCCCAGTCTGTTCTCCTGGTGGTTTCCCTCAACATATGGGGAGCGCATGAAGGTACTTCCTGAGGCTGGGCTTTCCCAGATCTGAGTGGTGAGCGGTAAGGGACTCTCACCAAGGGAGAGGAACACTTGTTTTGCCAACCCCAGGATGGTATTCTGAGGTCCGGCAGATCGCGAGAAAGGTCTCTGGCAAGGCCATATTGGGAATATAAAAAATGAATGTAAATTGTTTTGGGGTAGCTATTAGAGTTATAATGTCTCTCACGCGGGACGATAGCAGGTCTTTGCTTGTTGAACCACAATGCCCAGGGATGCGGGCTGCCTTGGCAGCGCGCGATGTCAGGGCTGTTGTGCGCGGGGCGGGGGTGGGGTCCTAAATAAGGATGGGGATGGGGGCTAAAATCAAGGTCAGACTCAGTGGGTCGCCAGCCCCCCCCCGTGAAACACCATGTCCACCCCCCGATAAGTGGTTCAAAGCGATGGCCCTTCTGTGTACATTGCCACAGGTGGGGCCCATTTGAGCCTGACCTGGCCTGGGCCCCCCACCAGCTCTCTGCCTTGGGAGACGGAGGCTAATCCTGGGCCTGAGCCCTGGGGAGGAGGCAGAGGGCGGGATCTCCTCTCCCCAAAGCTCACTTCCTGCCTGAGGCCTCCATCATCCGATCTTCTCATTCTCCTTCTCCTCCTTCTTTTTCCCTTTCCTCCTCCTTCCTTCATCTCCTTCCACCTCCTCTCCTTTGCTCTTTAGCTCAGCTGGCATAGAACTCCTGAGACCTGCCTGCGTTGCCCCCCAAATGCTGGGATTAAAGGCAGCACAACCACGCCTGGCCTTTTAAACCCTTTTGTTTTCTGTTACACTACTGTTAAACTTTCTGTTACACTTCTGCTCAATTCTTGTAAACTATACCTCTATGTAACATATTCAGAGAGACCATGGCCTGTCCATGAAACACGTTAGCTAAAAACTGAGTGGGTTTACAACTTAGATGCTCAATTTCTTCTCCTCCTCCTCCTCCCCCTTCTTCTTTGAGACAGAGCCTCTCCATATAACACTGGCGGCCGCCTTGGAACCCATTAGTGTAGAGCAGGCTTGCCTCACCATTTACAGAAATCCATTTGTCTCTGCCTCCCAAGTGCTGGGATTAAAGGCATGCACCACTATGCACAGCTGTCATATTTATAGCTAACAAAGTTGCATATAAACCGCCTACGTACCTACACATAGGCTCTAAGATCTGAGGTCATGAGGTGGTCTAGATATAATCTTATATATTATTAAAAAATATAGTAAAGATAAGTAGGCCGGGCTTTGGGTGGGCATGCCTTGATCCCAGTGCTCAGGAGGCAGAGGCAGGCAGACCTCTGAGGCTCAGCCTGGTCCAGAGAAGTCTCCTTACTGGCTCTGTGAAAGATAGAGAAACCCTGCCTCTAAAAAAAACTAACAACAAATATAGATGATGTAAAGTATATATTTGTGATCTAACTCTGTCTAAAGTGGGAGTGACAACGAGGACTTTGAAGAAAAAGGAGGCTGGGAGGAGAAACAGAGTTAGTGCAGGATGGCCAATGGCAGAACATCTCTGTCCTCTCAAAGCAATGGGAAGATCCAAATGACTTCCATGGCCCAACTCCTCGGTCATGTCTCCCGGGAAACCAACTCCCTGTCCCCCAGGCTGCCTCAGCCAGGAGCAGATGTCAGCCATTGGGCTCTCACTTAGCTCCATGACCCCTAGGGTTTGATGTCTCTGCTGTTTATCCCAACCAGAAGAAATTAAGCACCTGCTGAGGCCCCTACTCTAGGCATCATTCTTTGCAACCGGAGTTTGCTTTCCCTTGTGTGGTCTGTGTCCGTGCCCCAATCCTACTCCAATCCAAGCTTGGCTCACACTTGGGCTTTCAGATGTGTTAGTCAAGCTCATGGCTGTGGTGAAAAAGCTAGGAGTTTAGGGCCACTGGTTTCTTCTACAGCTTCAGCACCAGCCTGGCTCTATACGTATCTCCCTGAAGTGGAATTGGGACAGGAGCAATCAGGATTGAGTCCCAGTGCAGAGCCCCTGGGATCAGGCTTGGGACTGTCTGGTTCCACTTGCAAGTCAAAGATAACTTGGGAGAGGACTCCAGAGGCTAGGAGGGACTAGATGGTTATGTCCAACTGAGCTTTGAGCCTGTTCTTATTTAGTCCCATATAGGACCTGGACCTACAACTCCTGGACACCTGTTTCAGCAAGAAGTTTCTGGAACTGAAGCTGGCACAGGCTGGGCTCGGGCCTAAGTAGCCACCGGCTGACCCAGCTACCCCACCTCTAGTACTAGGCTATCTGAAAGAAAGACAGCAGCAGGTGATGGAGGCTTGGAGCATGACCCCTCCCACCTCCAGGGACCAGGCTCCCTGTCCATATGGCTATTTCTTCAGAGCCCTCTGTGGACTCTGCTCACCCTCGCCACTTCCTCTTGGGGAGCACCCTCATCCCTTGGGCCCCTTCCTGGCTGGATCTTCCCTGGTTCCTTTTCATACTGCAGCCTTTTCTGTTGAGGCAGGTGCACAAGCTGGGGCCTGGTACCTACAACATCAAAACACTTCCCTAACCTAGCTGTAGCAGAGACTACAGAGCAAGAGGGGGTTGCTCAGCTCTGGGGAGATCCGCTTCCGAGGACTCATCGGGTAGGTGCCCCTGTCTCTCCCACCCTGTCCTCTGTGGGGAAGAGTGTTGCAGCTAGTATAGTTTAGGAAGCACCGCTCTTTGAACGTGTCTCCTCCCAGGCTTGATTAGGCGTTCCCCTCTGGCCTACCAGCCCTCTGCTCCCTGTGTCTGAGCCTTGAACCCAGATATTCAGAAGGGATGAATGTGGTCCATCGCAGGTCTCAGAAGAACCTCTAGAGTGTGTTAGAAGCCCATTTACTCATTTAGCCAGCCAAGCAGGAAATAATGGTTGGGCAACAACTGAATGCCACGTCCTCAACTGGGCTCTTGAGGGACCTGGCAGTGACACGAGTAGGCACCTAGTGACACAAACCACAGCACGAAGAAGGAGATACATATCTAGTCAGAGTTTTGAGGGAACTGGACAAGGAAGGACCATGTTGTGGGGTGGCTTGCAGAGAGCAGTCTGGGAAGGGCCCTCTGGGATAAAACCTGTAGGTCATGACAAAGGGTTCTCAGGATTCCGATTCTGTGCTAGAATGATCCCGGAAATGGGAGAAGAACAGGCTAAGGACCCTGAGGCGGAATGCACTTGGCTAGTTTGAACAATAGACAGGCTTTAGAGAGTGGGTGAATAAGAGGGATCTGGGGTTAAGGTTGTGAGGAGGGCCTTGAAGCAACGGAAGGCTCTGAAGTGTCCTTTTAGGTGCTGTGAGAAGACACTGAGGTCTGGGAGGCCAAGGACTTGAATGACAGCTGAAGGAGCACCTTGGAGTCCCCAGAGCATCTGTCCATTCAATCTGGCTTTCAGAGACAGGTTTCCTGTCATGTTGATTCAGGGGGTGCTGACTTGTTTCACCTGTTGCTGTTAAAGCTTGGATGAACTCTGCAGAGCTGGGGACTCTGCTTCCCAACACACCATGCGCTCTGAGCCATGGGAGGAAGAAAGACCCATTTCATCCTTCTGGGATAGATAACCAGATCCCCACAGTGGCTCTGATTTTCATGCACGGGTCCTATCTCCTCTGCTAGGTCTGGCTCTCCTAGGGATCTGGTTGTATGGCCTAGAGATGAGTGGGCTGCATCACCTGGGTAGTAACAGTGCTACATGTGGCTCAAGGTGCATACATGCATGACAAGCCACCACCTCCTGCACCATAGACCCCTTGGCTCATTGTACTCTGGTAGCTAGTCTAGGCCCCTGATACTATCTTGTCACAACCCCTCTGCTCCTAAAAATTTCAGTCCCCACCCCTGGCTTGTGTGATGGGGCCTGACCGTGCTGGACTCTGGCAGAGAGAGGGCCTGCAGATATTCAACCCCCGCTTCCCATTCCTCTGTGGGTAAGTGGGCACTATCTGTGTTGGTCCCATAGGCCAGGAGTGCGCCTAACCCCCAAGCTCCCCCAGCTTGAGTGTTGAGCATGAGCCAGGGTCCCAACCCCAGACCTCGGGTGCTCATCCATCCATCCCTGCCGCTTATAGCCCAGCAGGAAGCTTGGTCATAGAGCTGTAGGTAGATAGACAATTGACCTGGCACGAACAGAGTGTGCGCAAGCACAAAGAGTGGGAATCCCAGGAGGAAATGGTATCTAGGGATCTTTGCAGGGTTGGCATGATTGCCCAACCAGAGGGCAGGAAAAGGAATTCTGAGGGGTGAGAGCATTCTAAGCAAACAGGAGCAGGGAGACCAGGCTGAACTGCAGGTGCTGAGGCAGCAGTGTAAATGGATGTCAGTTGAAGGAGGAGCCGTGGAGGAGGCTCGCAGGTGATGCTGTGTGGTGGGGTGGGTAACCTATGCACCTTGTTTCTCCTGAGATTCGAAACCCCAGGCATCCTTCCTTGGATGAACCAGCACAAACAGTGTGTGTCTGTCTCCTTCCTGCAGAATTATTATCCAGGCCCTGGAAATTACGGGGAGAAGGGTAACCCATACACGCGGCTGGAGGAGAATGCCTGGAACCGCTCCCATTCCGAGGGCCTCATGTGTAGAATGTCCAACAAGTCCCCCCCCTGTCTCACCAGGTACTCTCCACCAGGTTCTTCCTGCATGGGAAGAACCCTCCAGGGAGGGTGACCTCAGGGGTAGGGAGGCGAAGTCCTCCCCACCTTGGCCACTCCCTAGAAGCACCTTCGCCACTTTTGTCTCTAGGGCAGTGGGCTGGGACCTGGGACCTACACCATCAAAAGTGGCATTGAGAACTATGTGACACGATCCACTGGTACTCGTGGCCCCTATGACATTTTCTCTGGTGATCGAAGCAAGCTTGCCCTGTGGAGATTATTCCATGCAGGCATGTGCCTGGGTGGGGTGGCTGTGAGGTCCAATCCCCCCCCAAACACACACACACACACACACACACACACACACACACACACACACCAGCAGGCAGGCTTCTCGGATTAACCACAGGAACACAGTCTTGTATGGCAAGTGCTGCATGGTGAGGGGAGGGGGAGCAGGGGTGAGTGTGCCTTCCCTGCTCTCCCGGTGCCCCTGCAGGGTGGGGTATGGGCTCCCGTGTTAGGGAGAGGCCAGAGCCAGGCTTTTCACATCTGACCCCATGGCTAGTTCACTCTAAGTACTAGCATGAACTGCACTGATATACAGATGGTCCAGCACGTAGGGCTGGCGAGTCAACTGCCAGACCTAAGGAACCCGAAGGGCGCAGGGGCATGGCTGTCTGTAAACATTTCCCAGGCTTCATGGACTCAGCTAACTAGCTCAGTTGGAGACAGTGTTCTGGATAAACAGAGTCCCAAAGTGGAAGAGGGAGAGGTGACTGAGGGTAGACATTTAGCTTGTCAGACCCTTTCCCAACCCCATCAAAACCTGCTGCAGGATTTGCAGCTTTCTGTATTTTGGTGTCTTCGCGGGTTCCGGCTGTAGGGACCATGTATGTGCCCAGACCTGTTGGTCCTGGCCTCACGAGGGGATCACTGTGTGAGCAGGATTAGTCCAGTTCATAGGCTGAGGTGCAGGGAAATAGCCCTTGCAGAACTTCAGTCCAGGGGAAAAAAAAGCTACAATCAGCCAGGAGTAGAGTAAAGCTACAGTTTTAACGGGGAGACCATTGTGGCGTTGATGGGTTAGCCCTAGGGAGGAGGTGGTCAAGGTGGGAATACCTGTGCACCACTTGGAGTCACCTTCCTGTGTCCCCAGACATGGCCTACAGCGTCCCAGATCTACCTGCCCTCTCAGGCCAGTAGAGGCAGCCAAGTAGGGCCTGGGGAACCACCTCTGTGCACTCCTCCATCCGCCTCCCAGTCAGGGCTGAACTTGCTTGAATGTCTTAGTCGCAGATTTCATTTTTTTTGAGGGCAATTTTAGGTTCATAGCACAAGTGAGGGGCAAAGACAGAAGTTTTTGTATATTCTCTGCTCTGCACCACCCACATCGGTTCATTTGGGTGTGCTGGTTGTTTCATGGTGAGCTTGAGGACAGAGGACAATTCACAGGGTCAGGGTCAGCACTCTCATTCCATCAGGTGGAATGAGATCAAACCCAGGGAGCTCAGGCTTCACTTGGGGGGGGGCTTACCCATTTCCACCACCCCACCCACCCCCCCCACACTGTCAAAGTCTCACACCAGAATAGTGCATTTGTTAGTTACAGGAACCTCAGGAACATACCCATCATTGCCCAGCCACCACAAAGGATTCTCTTCATGGTAGTTATTCGTATGCTGGCCTCCTCCCCTCTCTCCCCCCCCCTCCTTCTCTCCCTCCTTCCCTCTCTCTTCCTCCTTTCTTTCCTTTTTCTTTTTCTCCCTTTCTTCCTTTTTTTAAGCTGGGCATGATCTCACATACCTGGAGGCAGAGGCAGTTGGATCTCTGTGAGTTGGAGGCTAGCCTGGTCTATCCAGCAAGTTCCAGGCTAGCCAAAGTACATAGTGAAATCCTATCACAAAAAAACAAAACAAACAAACAAAAAACCCAAAGAAACCCCCCAAAGTGTGTGTGTGTGTGTGTGTGTGTGTGTGTGTGTGTGTGTGCCTACACACCCTGGCAAGTGTGTGGAGGTCCCAGAGCAAGTCTATTGAAGCAAATGCCTTTCCCCACTGAGCTATCCCGCCAGCCCATCCTGTGGGTTTTGACTGACACAGTAGTTTCAGTAGCTGCAAAAGAAAAAATCTTTGTTCATACTAGGTTTTGAATATTTGAAATATTATTCCTGACTGGCACAGTGGATGCTCAGGGAAGTGAGAAAAAGAAAAGAAGGTATGGAGTACCGAGTCATGCCACTTACTCCCTGTGAGGGCTGGTGAGCCTGTGACCTTCGTGGGATGATGTTTCTTCCTCTCTTTCCATTCCTCAGAAAAAGAAGCCCAGGGAACTGACGAATTTCAAGAGCTTTGTGGAAGAACTTAACTCATATCACAACAAGAAACGTGGGATGTTTTCGAAATTTCCCCGGGAACCGAAACAACCCACAGAGAGAATTTATTGGACTACCCTTAGTCAGTACCCCAGAAATCTGGTCAGTGTACCCCACGGTCTGTTTTTGCTCTTGAAGGGTGGGAAGCTGTGCCTTTGGGTGCCAGTCTGGCCTTGCACAGATGGCCAGTCATTTTGAGCCTCCCTTGGCACCTGGCCTGTGAATGTAGCCAGCTTTCGGCTGTGATTAGGATTACCTTGTAGACCCTGTCGCTGAGCTAGGCCACCAGGAAAACCGGGGCAGAGATGTGTTCCTTCCTGTCCTCCCTCCCCTGGCCTTAAAGATCTGAAGAAGCCTGGGTAGGATGGAGTATGATAGGGTCTGTCCGTCCTCAGATTTGCCTACCTGCTCTACCCAGGAGGGGCTGGGCTCTGCCTCCTCGAGTCTGCCCCTCTCTGGGGGACAGTGGCCGGTTCTCTGTGGGTCCTGGCAGGTCTGCCCCAAGAGAAGAAATGCATGGGAAGAAATGAAGTGGGGGAGGAAAAGGGCATGGGCACGCTGACCACCTGCTAGACCACTGTCCATCTGCCTCCCAAGGGCAGTTGGGAGGGACACCACTTGCATTTCACAAAAGGAAACTGGAGTGCAGAGAGGTTGAAAGGGTTTGCTGGGTTCCCCAGTCATGGCTGAGAAACCCAATACAGGGACTCAGCTATCTGACTCCAGGGTCAGTGAGCCCCCAGTGCCAGGCTGCTGGCTCAGAGCACATCTCTGCTAATCTCAGGGGCCCCTGGGACCCTGTAAAGAGGCAGCTGGTTAGGGGTGGGTAGAGTGGGTGGTGCTAAGCGGATGAGGTCAGCTGCCATCAGTCCTCAGCTGTCAGACCTGGGCTGAGATTTCTAGGGCTTCTTCAGCGGTCCCTCTTTACCCCCTAGAATATAGCTGGCCCTGGTTCTTGGCTTCTCATGAGACAGAACAGAAAGACATCAACCGGCCGCCATTCCTCCTTACCTCCAAGCGGTCTGGCAATAAGGCCTCCAGATGATTTTGGGGAAGCTGGGTGAGTGCTTCTGGCTTATGGGGGTGTGGGGTGGACAGGGAACTCTTCCTGCCTCTCCAGACAGCACCAACCCTGTGTCCCTGACACAGATGCTCCTTGGACCCCATACTGCCTCTCTCTCACCCACCCACTGTCCTGTGTTTCTAGGCACTTGTTTTCTAGGGTTTCCAACTTGAGCAGGCACGGAGAGCTTGTTAAGGGACAGGCCCGTGGGCTTCGTGCCAGGCCTTCTAAGTCAGCATGCCTTGGGGAGGAGGGCTGGAAATGACATTTCCAACACGTTTCCAGCTTCCTCTCCTATTGCTGTGGTCCACCCTGACAAAGGCACCTTTATGGGAGAAAGTGCATATTTGGCTTCACAATTCAGTTACAACGTCATTGCTGGGGAGCCAAGGCGTAGCTAGTCACAGTCAGGAGCAGAGAGGAATGCATTAATGCAAGCGGGCTCCATTGTGCCCAGCCCTTGTCTCTATGTTCACACGGTTCACAGCCCAAGCACGGATGGTGTCACCTACAGGGGGTGAGCCTCAATCAATACAACCCCCCCAGACACACCCGCATGCCAGCCCAGTCTAGACAATTCCTCAATGAGAGTCCCTTCCTGTATGATTCTAGGTTGTGACAATTAAAACTGAGCGTCCCCCATTCTCTCCCAGTCCCTGGGCAATGCTTCTCCCTGCTCTCTGTTACTCTTGGGACCTCCAGGGAGCTGGTGGAGATGTTAGCTCATTTCTTATGCCTGAGTGAACTAGTCGTCTTCTGTCCCTCTCCCTCCACGGCTCTTTTTGCTGTTCCCAGGTGTGTGATGATTCCCTTAGTCTGGCAGTGTTCTCCCCAGAACAGGCTAGTCCTAACATTTGTGAACACTTCTTAAGCACCCCACGCATTTTAGTGCACACTTATCAATCATATCAATCTAATAATCATACCCAAATCCTAAGTGAACAGTTCCGTGAGTGACAGAATCATCTTGGCCCCCTCCACAGGCCTTGCCTCCTGCCTCCAGCAGCACATTGACAGGCTCTGTCTGCATTTGAACTTGCTGCTTTAAAATCTTTCCTGGTCTGGGTCAGTCACTTTTTTGCCATTGTTCCCTGAGAAAAGTCAACTGAAGGGAGGAACGATTTATTTTGGTTCTGGGTCAGAGATTTTAATCCTAGCACCTGGCTACATTGCTTTTAAGCCAGGGGTTTGACAGAAACACTGTGGTGAGGAAAACAACTCCTGTCATGATAAATGAGCGAGGGAGGGGAGTGAGGGACAGAGGGAAGGTGAAGGAGGAGGGAGGGATGGAGGGAGGGAAGGAGGGAGGGAGGGAGAGATAGAGGGATGAAGGGAGGGAGGAAAGACGGAGGGAGGAAGGGAGAGATGAGGAGGGATGGATGGAAGAAGGGAGGTAGGGAGAGACAGAGGGAGGGAGGGAGAGATGGAGAGAGGGAAGGAGGGAGGGAGAGATAGAAGGAGGGAGGGATGGAGGGAGGAAGGAAGGGAGCGATGGAGGAAGGGATGGATTGATGGAGGGGGTGGAGGGAGGGAAGGAAGGAGGGAGGAAGGGAGAGATTGAGGGATGGATGGATGGAGGGAGGGAGGAAGGGAGAGCCCGAGGGAAGGAGGGAAGTTGAGGGGGGTGATGGGGGCAGGGTCCCTGGTATACTCTTCAAAGGGACACCTTTGAGCAGCTTCCTCCATTGAGGCCTCACCTTCCAGTAGCCATCATAATCCATTCATCACTAAACTGCACTATCAGCTAGTGCAGTTTTGGGGAACCCTTAATATCCAAGCCATATTCAAACCATACTTCATACCCATAACATAGTCTCCCTGAGACACACCTTGCTTATACTTTACCTGCCTTTGCTTTATTATCCTGTTTCTATCTCATTGAGATTCTAGTCTCATGTGATTCTAGGCTGTTGATGATTAAAACTGACTTTAATTGTCATTACCATCCAAGCTCTCAGAATCTCAAGTCAAATGTTTAGGCCGATGTTATAGGGTCGGTGCCAGGATACAAAACAGCTTAGAAGAACAGCAACTTTATTTTAGCTCACAGTTCCAGACTGTAGTCTACCATGGAAGGGGGTCAAGATGGAGGGCTTACAACAGCTAGTCCATCACATCCACCCGCTTCAAGAAGAAAGAGGAATGCGCGTGCACGCTGCTCAGTTTATTCTCTCTGCTCTCATACAGTCCAGGACCCAAACCTGGAATGGTCTTGGCAGGTTGGATCTTCTCCACATCCAATTAATGAAATCAAGACCATCCCCCAGAGCATGCCCGGGGCCAACCCGATCCATACACAGTCCATTGCTGAGAGTCTTCCTAGGTGACTCTAGGTTGTGTCAAGTTGACAATTAAAATTCTTACAACCAGCCATGCAAAGTGGAAGAGTCATGTGAGGGTCAGTTCCCGAGGCAGGGCGGCAAGCCCCCTCTGGACCCTTGTTTGAGAATGGCCTAGACTCTGATCTTATTATGTCCTGTGCTCCTCTGTCATGACTTACTGACCTTACTTACTATGTCATCTTGAAAAGTCATATCTTGTCTCTGAGCCTCTCCTATGGCAGACGCATGGGCAAGGTGGCCTAGGTGTCATTAGGGACAAACCAGGTGGCTGTACTCTCTCATCTCTGGATGCCACAAAGGCTGGAGCCCATGCTCCCTGTGAAACTGATGGTGGAGAATCCTGCCTTGCCTCTTTTCAGCTTGGCTCTCCCAATTTATGACTGGACCTCTGGTATCTCTGCCCCTATTTATGACTATCTCCCATTGAGTGCCTTTTCTTACAAGGACACCTGTCATATTAGTTCAGGGTCCCACCTGCTCCAGTATGGCCTCATCTCAACTCGTTATGTCTACAACAACCCAGTTCTCCAATAGGGTCACATTATGAGGCAATAAGATTAGGGCTTCAAGCATATTCTTTTTCATTCTTTTTGGAGGCACACACAATTTGATTCATAATAGTTGGGGGGGGGTGTCCAGGGCCTGAAAGGAGGAGAAAAAGCCTGAGGGCAAGCCTTAAGCTCACAAACATCCTGTTGTATTCTCCCCTGGCACAGAATCCAGTTGGGGTAGGCCGCTACCTCAACACCACGCTGATGGAGACCATAGACAGAAGGCAGCGATACCGTTCTCTGTTCCTGAATGGATCCAAGCGCTACCTGCTAGACCCAAAGCGAGACAAACTCTTGCAGTGAGTATAGCTAGAACTCTTGGAGGGGACTGAAGGGAGGTAGTATGACCCTTGGTGACCTAGAAAAGGAACATTCTTGGTTCCCATGCCAGTCGCCAGCAGAGACCCTGAAGACATTCCATTTAGATCGTGGTTCAGCACGTACTGGCTGTGTAAGGTGGGTTGAGCTTGGTGTCTTCAGCTGTGATGTGAGAAGATGCAAATGGGGTGATGAGTCTGGGGAGAGGGAAAGGCTACTTGTTCAGTCTTCCTCCACCTAGGGTCAGCCCTAGGTGTTTGTACCTCACAGAACCCCAGCTTCTTGGTGTCCATCAAGGGTTGGTAACAGTCATTCCAGGACACCATGAAGCCTAAGCATGAAGGGCACGTGAAGCCCCGTGGCAAACTATGAGGGAGGTCACAGATATCAGCAACTGTGTGTTTTATTGATCTAAGATGCTAAAGTAGAATCTCGATCCTAGATTTACTTGACTTTGATGGAACATGCACTTTAGAATTGAGTGTTTTCTTTCTGGGAAATTATGGAGTGGGCATTCTGACAACCCAGTGCCAGGGACCAGACGATGTGCTCAGAGCTATATTTTGTTTCTTCCCATTTCTCATGTGTGTATGTATGTGCGTGTATGCATGTTTTTGCATGTATGTGGGTGCCCAGGTATGAGGGAGTCCTGAGGTTGATACTGAGATTCATCCTTGAGCATTCTCCCACATTTTTTCAGGGCCTCTCAATCAAACCCAGAGCTCACTGCTCACTGATACGGATATTCTTGCTGGCATGCTTGCTCTGGGGAGCCACCTTTTCCATCTCCCTAGGTGATCTGGGGATCCTGACTTTGGTCCTCATGTTTTCTGGGCAAGCAAGCCCTTTAGTTGCTGAGCGATCTCTAGTTTTTAAATGTAATTTTTAAAATTTGTTTCTCCCTTTTTTTTTTCTTTTTTTTTTTTTTTTTTTTTTTTTTTTTAAGACAGGGTTTCCTCTGTGTAACAGTCCCTTGGCTGTCCTGGAACTCTTTGTAGACAAGGGTTCACAAAGATCCACCTGCCTCCTGACTCTTAAGTGCTGGGATTAAAGACATGAGCCACCACCATCTGGCTTTAAGTGTAATTTTAAGATGGTTTTATTTGTATAAAAATAGTCTTGTAGCCTCCTGGTCCTTGATTTGATTATTTGTTTTGGGGTAAGAATTTTAATAGATTTCAAGTGTGAAAATGCTGTTTACCTTCTCTACCTTTACTGTTGGAAATAACCAAATTGTGATTCATTTTCTTCAGGATTTGGAAGGCTTTGTTGAATACTTTCTAACTCCCAGCTTGGCTGTAAAACCTGATGCTGATTCTGGCATGTGCATGTGACCTGCGTGTGTCTTTCTGGGAAACTTCCAGGGCCTTCTTTGTCCCTGGTGTTGTGAATCTTAATGGGGATGTGCCGTACTGTAGTCTATCTTCAAACATTGTGCTGGGCACTTGGTGTGTTTCATCGTCTAGAAGCTCAGGTCCTTCTCTGGAGAAGCTTGATTTGGGGGTTTTGCCTGATGATTTCTAATGCCCCCTTTTCTTCTCTCTTTTAGATCCATGTCAGATGTCTTCATTTGGCGTTCTAGTTTCCTTTTTCTTTTTTACGTGTATACGTGTGTAGTGTATGTAGGTGTATGTATGCATGTGAGAATATGTACTGGTACATGTATATGTGAAGGTGTATATACATGTACACATGTGTGTCAAGACTGGAGTTGATATCAGTGTCTTCATTTGATTTACGGAGGTAGGGTCACTCAGGGGAACCTAGAACTCCTTGATCAGCTAGTCTAGCTAGCCAGGTTAGCTCAAGGGCTTCCTCCCCACCTCCGCTTCTGCCTCCAAAGTGCCATGGTTACAGGGCACTGCCATGACTACCTGACTTTTACATGAATTCCTGAGGACCCGAACCCAGTCCTTGAGCTTGGAAGGACTGGAGTTTGGATGAATTCTTACATTCTGAGCCATCTCCCTAATTCTTAGTTTCTTTTCTTTTTTCTTCTTATGCCTACCTTTTCTGTCCTTTCTGGTAAAATTTCCATGTCCTACTTTCCCTAGCCCCGATTCTATCCTACTTAATCTCCTTCAATCTCCTTCCATTTTACCACTTGCTCCTTCTCTTGCCTAGTGTCGGTTCTGTGATGTTGACATAGGATGCTCTCGTCTAAGAAGACATTGCGGTTTTTCCTAAGCGTGTTGTCTCCAGCTCTGCTTGGCTCTTCCTTTTCTTTCCTGTTCACTTATATTCAGAGAGAAAAACAAAACAAAACAAAACAAAACAAAACAAAACAAAAAAAAAAAACCCAAAACACTGTCAATGCCCCAGTCTAAAGGGGGGAGGGACTGGCTGGATCCACCAGTCCCGTGTGCTTCTGGGACTTTCTCTGGGACCACTGGGCTTCCCTAGAGGAGAATCTTCCATTCTGGGTGAGGCTGAGTGGGGTGAGTGCTGAGCCTGTGCTGTGCTCTTGGGAGGAGGCTGGCATCCCCTTTCCACATGCTAACTTGCTGTGTCCAGGTGAGGGAGAGGAAGGTAAGGGAACCAGTGTGGGTCTGGTATAGCTTTGCATCTCTGTTTCCAGTGTTGGTCTTAGGCCCCACAATTCCTGGGCCTTCCTGGGCTCTGTGGCGGGGGTTAGATTTCCTTCTGGCCCAGATTTCTCTTTTGTCTTCTCAGCCATGCTGACTCTCCCTTCTCTGTCCATTTTCTCAGACACATTAACTCCCAAAACCCTGGGTCCTCTCAAGCCTTCCCTTTCTCTATAGTTTGCCTATTTGTTAAGGATTCCTTTAAACATATTTTGGTGGATCTCAGGTGGGAGTAGTGATAAATGTACATATCACCTGCAATTTTAAAATAAAAAGAATAATTTTATGTGTGTGAATGTTTTGCATGGATGTATGTGTTGCACGTGCACGTCTGGTACCTGTGAAGTCTGAAGAGGGCATCAGATTGCTTGGAACTCAAGTTCCAGATGTTGTGAGCTACCATGTGGGCACTGGGAACTGTACCCTCTGCAAGAGCAGCAAGTCTCTCTTAACAGTTGAGCATCTTTCATTAAGGAACACTAATATTTTTTAGTGTATCGAAGCACTTGTCACCTCTCTGGCCAAGGTGCTTACCCTTATTTACACATATCGAAAGGGGACCAGTTGCCCCAAGGCACACAGCTGGTGAACAGCAGATTGAGGGCTAGAAGCCAGCCTTCTTCTAGGTTAGCAACTGTTCTCCCATGCCAAAATCCCACGGGAGGATTTTGGAGCCTAGGAAGAGTCATGTCTGGATGCTCAGAGGGCTTTGTGTGTGTGTGCGTTTGCATGTGGAAGGGGTGTGCATGCCCATATGTGTTCATCGTGTATGTGTGTGTATAAGTCACAAGTACATGTGTATATATATGAGGGTGGGGTATGCACATGTGTGTGCATGCATGTGGGGGGCCTGGGTGCGAGTGCTTAAGTATGTATATGCATGTAGTGATGTGAGTGCATGTGTGGGTGGGTTACACACACATGTGCACATATGTGAAAATATGGGTATGGGTTCACATGTGTGTACTCATGCATATGGGGATGGGTGTGCATGTACATGTGTGTGCACACATGTGGGGGTGGGGTGTTTCTGCACCTGTATGTGCATATATGTAGGGGTATAGGGGTACATGCACATATGAGAGCATGTGTAGGGGTCCGTGTTAGTGCACGTGTGTGCACGCATGTGGAGGCTGGAGGATGGGTGTAGGGTGCAGGGACACATTCTCATCAGTCTTCTTTTCTACCTTACTCCTGAGGTAGCTGTCTTAGGGCTCTGTTGTTGTGAAGAGCCACCTCACCATAGCAACTCTTTTTTTAATTCGTTTATTATGTATACAGTATACAGTGTTCTGTCTGCATGTATGCCTGCACACCAGAAGGGAGCACCAGATCTCATTATAGATGGTTGTGAGCTACCCTGTGGTTTCTGGGATTGAACTCGGGACCTCTGGAAGAGCAGCCAGTGCTCTTAACCTCTGAGTCATCCCTCCAGCCCTGACCATAGCAACTCTTATAAAGGAACTCAACTGGGGCTGGCTTATAGTTTAGAGATTTAGCCCCTTATCAGCATGGCAGAAAACATGTGGACACGCAGGCAGACATGGTGCTGAGGAGGAGCTGAGAATTCTGCATCTGGATCTACAAGTCAGCAGGAAGAGACTGAGGCCTGGCCTGAGCTTCTGAGACCTCAGAACCCACCCCCAGTGACACACTTCCATGGTGCATACTCCAACCAGGCCACATCTCCCAACAGTGTCAGTCCCTACGAACTTCTGGGGCCGTTTTCATTCAAACTATTAAGGTCTTTCAGTTAAACTCGGAGCTCATAGATATGAATATTCTTGCTAGCCAGCTTGCTCTGGCTTCCCGTGTCTCTCTGCCCTTTTAGGCTGAAATTGCAAACTGTCCACACATTCCCACCCAGGCATTCACTCATGTGGGTTCTGGGGTTTCGGGCTCTGGTCTTCACCCTTGCCAGGCAATCTCCCCAGAGCCATTTCTCAAGATTTCTCTGAAGGTTCTAGGATAAGTAGTGAGACAAGAAAGAAGTAAGAAATATAAACATTGGCCAAGAAGAAAAAAATCATCACAATTTGAATGATCTATGTGTTGATGAAAAATTCTGAAGACAGTTAATTTTAAAAGTGTCAAGTTAAGAAGGCAACTTCCAAAGTCAGGTGGTGGTGCACGCCTTTAATCCCAGCATTTGGGAGGCAGAGGCTGGAGGATCTTTGTGAACTGGAGACCAGCCTGGTATACATAGTAAGTTCCAGGACAGTCAAACTCCATAGTAAGGTCCTATCTGGAAAACAAACCTGAACAAAAAGTTTAAAAAATTTAATTAAAAGATGCATTGACATATGCTTGAAAGCAGAATATTAAAAACGAGCAGAAAACTGTTTGTTTGTTTATCTGTGCATTTGTGGGGACATGTGTGTGTTATGGCATGTAAATGGAAGTCAGTTCTCTCCTTCTCCCACGTGGGTCCTGGGGATTGAACTCAGGTCTCCAGACTTAGCAGCAAGCGCCTTTACCTGCTGAGCCATCTCACTGGTTAGAGCACCAAACTTCAGAACTCAGTTACATCTAGAGAGAGAAAGGCTATCGGGTTCTTTTGAAACATAGTTTGTTTCTGAATTGTTTGACTTTTATCATTTTTTTTTTTTTGTGGTGTGTGTGTATGCTCTTTATTTGTTTTGTTGTTATAGTTGAGATAAGATTTCCTATAGTTGAGTTAATCTCAGACTCATTTTCTAGCTGAGGGTGATCCTGAACACCTGGTCCTCGTGTATCTGCCTCTCAAGTGGGATAGAGATTATTTTATAGCCAAACCCAAAAGTCTGCAAATAGAGTGGACAAGAATTCCTGAAATAAAGAGAACACAGCTTCAGACTTCCTTTTTTCAATGTCATCCCCAGGCTGGACTGACCCTTTTCCTCCAATCCTCAGCTGTCCAGTCTGTAAAAAGACAATAATTTGTACCTTATGGACATGATGTGGTGCTTAATTAGGACTTGTAAATGCCACTTAGAGGTTCCCTGTGGGTGTCGGATTGTCTCCTGAGAAGATTCTCCCTGGGGCTCCTGTGGCATTGTTTAGGTAGCCCTGACTTGGCTCAGACTCCTGGGACTGGAGGTCTGTGCCCCTACAGGAGGAGGGCAGGAGGTGTGAGAGGTTCCAGATTCTGTTACCAAAGTGGTCACTTGTGAAGCCTGCTCTGTCATGTTCCGGGGCTTCTGTTTTCAGGTGAGTGGAATTAGTCCCTCGCCTACTGTGCGTGTCATTCCTCTGTTAACCTCCACATTTTCGCTTTCTGGATGTTTCTGTTCACGGCAACACACCCTTATTTTATGGAAGCGCTGCTTTCTCACCCTTGAAAAATAGGAAGATGCATTTGTCTGCTATATGGTCCCTCTTTTTGCCCAATACTTTTTGTTCTGTTTTGGCTTCAATCTTCTGTTGGAGATTTCCCACAGTGTCTTCTTATCCCGGCTTGGCAAGCCTATCCCACCAAAGCTCCTCAGGAGATCTATCTGTACTTCCTGGTAATTGATGCTGCCACAGAAGAGTAAGTATCGGGGTTCTTGTTGGGTGTGTCCTCTAGTGTCGTTGCTAGATCATTGTTCTTGGCCTTGGCCAGAGAAAGCTTTCTTGGGGCTTCTAAGCCCGGTTGTCCAAGTTCTTCCATGTAAGTGAAGGGACAAGATGCTAGAATCAATAGTCAATCATTCAATTTCCATTTAATCCAGTTTTTACAACATGGCTCATTGGGCTGCAGAGATGGCTCAGCAGTTAACAGCACTTACTGCTCTTGCAGAGGACCTAGTTTTTGTTCCTAGCACCCACATGGTGGCTAATAACCATCTGTAGCTCCAGTTCAATGGGATCTAACACCTGCTCGGGGACTCCATGGGCATCAGGCACACACATGGTGTACATACACGTAGTTAAAACACTCACACATATAAAATAAAAACAAATTTTTATAAGACAACAACAAAAATATGTTTCACATGGGCTGTGTATACCTGTAATCCCAACATTGAGGAAGAGGCTGAGGCAAGAGGATCAAAAGTTCAAGGTCATCTTGTGTCCCCAGTCAGGAAGCAGAAAGAGATAAATGCTGGAGCTCAGCTTGCTGAAGCCTGAAGATTTACTCTTGGGAACCAAGGCTCTGTGTTCACAGGTACACCAGCCCCAAACTCACAATCCTTCTACTTTAGCCTCCCAAGGTCTGAGAGTACTTGAGCGTGCCACCACACTCCACTAGAATATTTAATCACGATAAAAGTAAAATCCATGATGAAGTTATAATAGTCATGAGCGTTCACATACCTCAAATAAGTGATCAAGTCCCACACTGTAATGGGAATTCTCAGCAGCTCTGCCTGGAAATGTAACAGAGAAGAACGAATAATACTCACTTGGAGGCTTCACATGGACAAATTTTACCCCTGTAGTTTCAGATAGCTTAAGAGACATTTATAACTGTCTAGGAAATCTCAGAAAGGGTCCAAGCTAAAGTGTCATTCATGGAAAAAATAAGTTCATTTTGCTAAACATAATATGACAAAGCAAGAATTCAACACCAAAAGGACAATTCCTCAAACCAGGGGCATGGAAGTTGAAAAGCACACTTCTTTTTAAATCACATTTTCTGTTAGTGTACAAACAATGATCTTAGTCATGGGATTTCATGTGTCATTGCTCAAGCTATTACCCTTCCCCCACCTTCTCCTACCCCCTCCTAACCCTTGCTTGTCAAGAAAATCCTCTTTTCCTGCGTGTGGTGACACATCTCTAATTCTGGAAGAGGCAGGGAAATCTCTATAAATTCAAGGTTAGTCTGGACTACATACAAGTTTCAGGTTAACCAGGGGCTACATAGTTGGACCCTGTTTAAAAACAAACAAGCAAACATACCTCTAAATAGCTCTTAAGTCTAAGAGAACAATCAAGTTTGAAATTTTGAACTGTTTAGAAAATAATTCCAAAAAAAAAAAAAATTAGAAAAGAAAATAATTCCAATGAAAACTGTAGATACAAACCTGTGAAATACAGTCAAAGCACCTGACCCAGGAAGACCCTCAGCTGTGACTGTTTTTAGTAAGCAGCAGGAGGGTGAGGGGCTGAAGGGATGGCTCTGCAGTTAAGAGCAGGTGTAATTGCAGAGGATCCAAGTTTGGTTCCCCATCACCCACATTGGGTAGCTTATGACAATGTGTAACTCTAGCTTATGACAATGTGTAACTCTAGCTCAGGGGTGGAGGGGGGGTTAGGGGAGTCTGCTGCCCTCTCCTGGGCTCCTTGGGCACTGCACTCACATATGCACATAATCCCACACAGACACACATTTACACGTGATTTAAAAAAGGCATAAATCCTTAAAGAAAAAAAAAATGTTGAAGATATGGCTTAGTAGTTAGGAACACTTGCTGTTCTTGAAGAGGACTGGAGTTTGGCTCCCAGCATTCATGTAGAATGGCTCACAATCTTCTGCAACCCCAGCTCCAGTAGATCTGATACCCTCTTCTGGTCTCAACATGCAGTTGTACACCCCCCATTTTGATTTAAGAAATAAACAGCAGGAATACATAGTAAAAATGAATAGAGACTTGGATAGAGGAGGGATTCTCACTGGACCTTTATTACACTTTTATGTGATGTCTGCCATTTTTCCAGGATGGTGGCTGTGGTCCTATGTGCTTGTGGTTGTGAAATGTGTAAGGTCACAGATAGCAGAGGTGCTGTAGAAGTGGTTGGTCTGACATTTTCCTGTCTTATAACTCGAGTAAGCACAGTTTAAAGAGGCGCATGAAGGGGTTTTGCCAAGTCCCACAGGGAGAGCAGAGACAATGCAGGAAACATAATGTGTGCCTCTGACTCTGATCTTGTGCAATATTTTTGCTTTCTGGGCCAAGTTATAATGAGACCAAGGGTGAGACATGTCCTTTACCAGTATGCTGTCTCTAATCCAGGTGAGGAGAGCATGTGTGAGAGATGTAAAATGTGTGAGGCCATTGAATCTTTCTGTCTCAGGTCCAGATCTCAGCCCACCATGTGTCGGGCTCCCAGTCAGATAACCTCTGGTTTAAGTTCTGTATGGGAAGGAGTGGTTTTTGTTCTACTGTGTGTATAGTAGGTCCTTTGTAAGTGTGTTAGTTGGACAGCAGACCTCCTTCTGGCTACCTTTCTGGATCTTTTGACTAGGACATTTTATTTTATTTGTTATAGGCCCCTAGACCTCAGTATAACTGACTCCATGATAAAGTACCATTCAGGCCTTGGAACCCCTCATGTAGGCAGCACCACCTGCAAAAATGAGAACAAAGACCGAATCCATCAAAGTCCATAAATCTACTGACCTTGATGTTTGGTTTCTGTAGTTCTGCTTCTGGATAACTGTTCCTGCTAACTGAGATGTGTCAGCCCAAGTTGTGGAAGGCTCAGGACTGCACTTGGGTCCTGAACATCCAGTGTAGTCAATTGCTGGCTAATATACTTTCTATTGGCTCGAACCTGTGTCTGAGTAGTCTTGCCTGGTGAATTCCCCACACCATTTCAGTTTGGGGGATAGAATCTTCTATGTAGCACTGACTGGCTTGGAACTAACTCTATAGACCGGGCTGGCCTCAAACTCACAGATATCTGCCCACCTGTGCCTCAAGTGTTGGGATTAAAGGCCCTTAACTAGGATTTTAAAACTGTTTGGGTGTAGTGGTGTACACCGTTAATCCCAGCAATGGGAAGCTGGATATCTAAATTTGAGGCCAGCCTTGTCTACATATCAAGCCCAGGCCATACAAGGCTGATAGTAAGAAATGTTTCAAAAACAAAAATAAAACAAAGAAAAAGAAACTCTAGCTGGCCCACTCTCTGGCCATGTGGACTAGTGCCAGCCTGGTATCTCCCTTGCTGGCCTAATCCTAAGGCCATTGACTGTACGTGACTGTTCTAATGTTTATCTGGGAAACACCTATTTATCAGCCACAGCTCGGTGTAAATACAAAAGTTTCTCTGATTTTCTGGACAGTGTCTCTTTATCCTTAGTCTCTTGTGCATCTTAGGGTGGTGCATGCAACCCAGTGGTACTGTGGCTTCCTCACATGCCCACAGTGAAATTAAACAGAGTGTCTCTGTTCTATTGCCCCAGTGTCTTGCTGATACCCAGAGGGGGAACTCACGAACACTTGTTAAGCGATGAACCAACACATTCATTAATGAAATGGAACAGCATCTTGTTACACCAGGAAAGAAACACTTGAGGAGCTTCTGGTTTTACTTGGCAGAAATTTACCTCTAATTTTTTTTTTTTTGTTTTTATTTTGCATATGGTGTTTTATTATGAAAAAAAAGAACATGTAGAAATTTTGGCAACTTCAGGTGTCATTTCTCAGGAATACTGTCCACCTTATTTGGGATCTGCCATTGGTCTGGAGCTCACCCACTAGGCTAGGCTGACTGGCTAGCAAGCCCCAGAGATCTGTTTGCTCTCCTCCTCTGCAGCACTGGGATTACAAGTGCATGCGCACCTACCTTCTTATGTGGGTGCTGGCAATCACCGAGCCGTCTCCTCAGCTCCTGGTTTCTGGGTTTGACAGATGCACACACTTGTGAAACCACAAGCAAGGAAGTTCCTTCATGCCGCCTCAATGCACTGTGCCCATGCCAATGAATAATGTGTTTTCCATTCCCAAACAGAATCAACCATGCATGGACATATCTTTCCCTTTTGCTCTACAGAGTGCTCTTGGGGTTGCCCATGTTGTAGAGGCAGATTGTTCCTTTGATGTGTAATGTTTCCAGTGTGTGGAGAGAGGCTGCCTTTTGTTCAGATCTCAACCTTTATGAAAGCTGGCTTAAAGAGCTTATATGGCTCTCTGTATAGTCAGGTTTTCATGTCTTTTCTTGTGACTAGCCCAGAACAGGATTTTTTAGATCATTTAGTAAGCACATGTACAGCGGTCTAAGAAGCCCCCTAAGTATTTGGGGATGTGGTACTGTTTTTATTTCACGGGCAATGTGTGAGGGGTTACTTGCTTCACACCCTGGTGTTTTTGTTTCTGTATTTTGTTTGGTGCTGAGGATTGAACCCTGTGTCTTGTATATGCTAGACAGCCCAGCCCTACCACATCAGCGTTAATGTCACATTTTGAATTTTGTTATTCTAATTGTTTCACCATGGTTTGAATTTGCATCTCTCCGTGACAGATGTTGAACATTTTCTCGCCTCTTCACTTTTTATTAATTTTAAAGAGCAGGTTGCTTACACTCTTATGTTTGGAGGATTCTCTGTCTTTATTTTTAACTTTTGCCTATGTTCCTGTGCCTGTGGGCATGTGCACATGGGTGCAGCTATGCACTGGAGTGCAGGGCCCACAGGGATCCGCAGGCTTCAGATCACTGGGGGCGGAGGAGTTAGCTGATGGTTGTGAGCCTCCCCATGTGAGTCCTGGCAACTGGATGTGGGTTCTCTGCACTCAGCTCTGAGCCATCTCTCCAGCTCCCACGTTTTGAATTCTTTAAATATTATTGGAACAAGGCCTTTCTTAGACATTGCATTTACAAATACAAGCAAATATTTCCTCCCAGGTGCTCGGAAGGGTTTTAATGGGAAGTCACCGCTTGTGTTTGAGAAGCTCCTCCATGGCATGTTAAGTGGGTAGACGCAGAGGGGAGGGACAAGAGAGAAGGACTCTGTGTTAAAATCTAGATGAGAGATGAGGCTATGGGGAGGAGTTCAGAGACACCAGACACAGACCCACTGGGCGGCAGGGGACCCACTGGGCTGCAGGGGGAGGCCCCTTTACTCTGGTGAGCCCTCCCTCCTTCCCTCTCTCCCCCCTCCCCTCCTTCCCTCCCTCCTTCATCCTTTGACTAATATATGTGACATATCCACTCTGTTCCAAGTCATTATTGAGGCTTGGGAACAAAAGCATGTAACAACACAGCCCTGTCTCCATGGAGACCCCACCTGTTAGTGGGGAAAACAGGATGGTCACAGTAGCCAGGGGGTTCCTATAAGGGAGCCATTTCCAAGCAGCTTGCAGGACGGAGATCTGGTCCTGAACAGGGGCAGGTGTCCCACTCCTGGCTCAGTGTCCAAAAGGTGGAAGGAGCAAGGGACTGAGGTTGGAAGCTCAGGGGCTCTGAGTCCTGGCCCTGACCCTGGCCTTAGGTGACCTCATGCTGGCTTGCCCTCCTCTTGCTAGCCTTAGTTTCTCTCCTAAGGGCAGGGCTTTATTATCTTCCAGGTGCTATGGCTTTGGTCATTTGTTCGATTTTGAGAGGGCTCACTCTGTAGCCCAACCTGGAAACTCACTATGTAGCCCAGGCTGGCCTCAAACTGATGGTGATCCCCTTGCCTCAGCTCCCAAGTACTGAGATTCCAGGCATGAGCCACCATACATAAGTGGCTGAGTTTTCCCCTTTTCTTTTCTTAGTAGCTAGGGTCTCATGTAGCTCAGACTGGCCTCCAAGTTCACTGTGTGAACTTGGCCTTGATTTCCTGATCTTCACACCTGTATATCCCAAGTGCTGAGGTAGCATGTGCCACCACACCCGGTTTGCTCTATTTTTTCCCTGTGTCTGTTTTCCATGTGCATAAAGCATATTCGTGTGTGGGTGTGTGTGTGTGTGTGTGTGTGTGTGTGTGTGTGTGTGTGTATGTGTGGACGCCCATGTCCATGTATTTATATGTGTGTAGAGGCCTCAAGCTCACATCTGGAGTTTTCCTCCATCACTCTCTGCTTTATTAATTGAGGCAGGGTCTCTTAATGAAGCTGGGCCTCACCAGTTCTGGCTAGTCTAGTTGTCCTTCATGTGTTTTTTTCCCTTGGGATTCTTATAAGACATTCTGATTGCGACAAAATGGGTACAAAGTAGAGATCCCTTCCTTAGAAAGGGGCCCTTTCTGGAGGTCATGAATCTTGGTCTCCCGACCATGTAGGATTCCCCTGTGAAGTGCAGCTGATAGGGCAACTACCTACCTCCTGTAGGCACCCTCCAGGATGAGGGACTCTTGCCTTGCAAGGGATCATGCCCATGTTTTTCTTTCTCTCTTTTCACAGGGAACGGATTACACCTTTACAAAGGGCAGGTGCCCTCCAACTGTGGATTACAATTCAGATCCTACTCCTTAAAGCCACAGGAGAAGGACAGCCCGATGTGACCAGATGGCCCAAGGCCTGAAGAGAAATCTTGGGACGGGAGGACGGCAGAGGAAGCAGGGTTTTGGAGAATGTCGGGGAGAGGGGAGAGACCAGGGAGGCTCATCTTTGCTGCAGCCCTGTGGCCCAAAGTCACAGTATCTGCTGGGACAGTGGGGGGCCAGGTATCTTGTGTTACAAGAGATCTGTTGTCCTGAGCCTTCCAGTCAGCTGGTGACATGAATTTGGGAGGCAGGCAGCAGGTGGGGTAGAAGAGGGGAATGTGGGTGACTCCCTGGAAACCCTCCCATTATAAAGCCAGAGCGTGGGTACCAGCTCATTGTTGTCCTAGAGGAGATGGGAGTGGAACATTTGCTATGTGGCAGTCTAGGCTCCTGCAGGAACACTCCATCTCCGTGCTAGGATGCTTCTGGAAGCTCAACAGGGCCTCATGCAAGGAGGAGACCGCTGACTTCCAGGCAGTGCCCGGCAATTGAAAGAGCCTCTGCACCCCACATCAGCACTGTGGGCCCACAGGTATCGTCAGAGGTGGGTCTGTGGGGTGAGCGACAACATCCTGAGATACTTCCCTCACTGTTTACATCAAGGAGAGTTGAGTGTGGTGGGGGGAGAGAGGGCTGTCCCCGGAGAAGTGAGTGCTGGGACCCAGCAGACTCAGCCACAGAATTCACATAATAAAGCATAGTAGACACTCTGTTCAGAGTGGGTTTTGTCTCAACAGTTGCTTCCTCATTTGTGTGAAAGCGGCTGTTGTGAGGAGAAAACCTGTCTCCATTCACAGAGATGATAAAATCCTCTATGTAGAAGCTGATCCACTGACTCTTCAAACTGGCCTGACAGCTAATTTAGCAAGATAACAGGAGATAAGATCAGTCTATCCAATAAATAACTTTCCACAGACTGGAAATGCAGTGTCACAAACTGGAAATTTATGATGCCTTCTGCAATAGCTAGGAAACCCTCCCTCCACCCTGCCTATTGGGGTTAGAGTCATCCAGCTTTTATGTGGGTTCTGGGACTCACATAAAACAAAAATAAAGGCTTTAAAAAAGACTACCTTATAGAATGAGTACATTAAAAAATATTTTTGCCAGCTATTATAATCCTGGAAGTTGCCATCTCCATAGAAAAAGCAGGCAGATTTGAAATCCTTGCCTTTGTGGGCGAGAAGTTCATTTAAACTCTTTGCCCAGAGGTAACCGATGAGCTTGCGTTAGGAGAGTCACGTGAGCTGTAGGATTTCCACCTCTTATAGGCTTGTCTGACGGCTAGGGCAGGCTTTAAGAAAAGTAAAGTCCCAGGGACACCACACCCGCAGAAGCTGCCCTCCTGGGTGGAAGCTGGTATATCAAAATCCCCAGCTTCTCAGCGCTCAGGCAGAACTGGTGTGTTTTACACAGGCTTTTGTTTTCCCAGTGTGAGTGACTGACTCTAGTTGTCCACTGGGCAAGTTGACGGAGAGCGTTCGCTAGTGGCTGTCATTACTCCTCACTTTCCCTGTGGTGTCTCTTTACCTCCTAGTAGACTACTTGTACTCAGGTCCTTAGCTCAGGGTTGGATGGCCTCTAGGAATGGATGGATGTACCAAGGTGAACACTGATAGTTTTTCTGACATCCCAGCAGGTCATGTTGTTCACCTCCTGGATTCAGCACCTCAGGCTGGAGACCATCCACTCTTTCCCTCCAGCAATAGCTACACCTATCTCTGATTGTAAAAGGCTCCTTTGGGTGTAAAGCTAGTGTGAGGCTTCTTGTGCCTTTTGCCCTCCACCTAGACAGGGCCTTGAGCAAAGGCTGAGAGATGAGGTTTGTACTCTGGACCCTTCTGAAGCCTCCAGCAACCTTAGAGAAGGACAGTGTGGAGGTGGCCTTGAGGCTGGGTCCTGGCTTTGCCCCCTAAACTCCAAGCATCTCCATGTTGATTATATGCTGACCTTTTCCTTAATGATTTGTTTTGGGGGAACAAAAAACTTCATAGTCAGTGACATATAAACATTTAGTAGCCATCAATTCTAGGTGAATGAATGTCAGGCACATAAATCTTACACAAGTTGCATCAGTTTCTAGTAGCTCTCTAATTGCCCAGCAATTTTCATCACTTGGGTGTGGAATCCTGCTAGCTTGTAGAAAGTCCTGAGCAGGGAGAAATTGCCCCTTTCAAGACATTTTTTCCAGACCCCACGGTGTGGACCACCCCTGATATAATGAGTGGGCATCATGTGAAGGCAGTCCCAATCCAAACCCTGGTAATGAGCTTGATGAACTAGTGCAGAGGGCCAGGCGGGCACCGGCAATGCCAAAGTGAGCTGGGTTTGGAAGGACTGAGTATGACTGGTATGGCTGCTTGTGTGAACAGAAATTGAAGTACAGACTGGAGCACCTTCACAGAGGATGCCCAGCACCTTTTCTTTACTAAACACCAACCGGGGGTGACGGTTGACCACTATGAACACTACAGTGCTCTCTCTGGAAGTCCACAGGGTCACTGGGGCTGAAATCCAGCACGTTGTTCATGCAAAGCCACTACTGTCCCTATGCTGGCTAGTTTTTGTTTCAACTTGACATGTGCTAGAGTCATCTGAGAAGAGGGGACCTCAACTGAGAAAATGCCTCCATAAGACAGGGCTGTAGCCAATCATGTCGGCATTTTCAAAATTAGTGATCAATTTGGGGAGGACCCAGCCCATTGTGAGGTGTCTCCTCTGGTAGTCCTGAGTTCTATAAGAAAACAGGCTGAAGCCAGGTGTGGTGGCACATACCTTTAATCACAGTGCTTGGGTGGTAGAGACGATGGATCTCTGTGAGTTTGAGGCCAGTCTGGTCTACAGAGTGAGTTCCAGGACAGCTAGGGATGAAGAGAGACCATCTCTGTAAAAAGGAAAAAAAAAAAAAATCAAGCTGATCCTCCATGGCCTCTGCATCAGCTCCTTCCTCCAGGGTCCTGTCCTGCTTGAGTTCCTGCTCTGACTGCTTTAGATGATAAACTGGCAGTGTGAATGAAATAAACCCTTTTCTCCCCAAGTTGCACTACCACTAAACTAAAGCCTCAGTCCCAAGACAGTTGTTTTTGTTTTGAAACCGTCTTGTTATGTTGCTCGGGGTAGCCTTAAACCCATGTGCTTGAGCAGCTGTCCTCTTCAGTACCCAGAGTAGCAAGGACCGCCGGGCATATTCCACCATACCTGGGGACCCTTTCATTCAGAGTTTGGATCTTTGGTCCTTGTCACTGTGAGCTGCTTAGTGATTGCCCAAGCCTAAGCAAGCCTGGCTCCTGCTGTAGTCCTTTACTCTGAAGGCACTATATCCAGCTTGGCTCTGGGAGTTCCTCTGTTGAGCGCTATCGCCTTGCCTGCAAGAACGATATGCAGCTATGTTTATTGCGCGGCTCATTACAGCAAGTTGAGGGAAGACCCCAAGGAGGAAAAAGGGCTCTGCTTATATATGCTCAGAGGAGTCGTGTCCGTTACTGACAGATGCAGCCCGCAACGCTCGTAACAGTCACCCCATGACGTGGATTGCGCATTGGTGCCTTGCTGGCTTATGGACAGGAAACTGGCGCCATCTTCGGGAATGGCACTGGTGGCTCTCTACATCTCCACCTTTTTTGTTTTATAACGCAACAGGCAAGGGTAGTGGTCTGATCTCCAGTAACGAGATGGACATTGTAATGACCCTGAATCCTGGTAGTCAGCCAAATCAGTGCCATACCCGTCTGGCATCTTTTCCCCCGGAGGTGGGGCCTTGGACACCAACCCACATGCAACCAGACTTGCCCTTCTTGGAGCTGCTCATGGCCAGAGTCAACCCAGAGTGCAGTGCTAAGCCAAACAACCTGAGCGTGAAGAATTTATTACAGTAGGCTAAACTAAAGAAGCACCTGTCTGCGTGCAATGGGAAAAAACCCCGCAGAATGTTAGGGCTGTTTCTGGTAAAAAATGGACACCCTAACCTGGTGCAATGTCATAGAAGACTCAGGGTGCAAGGGCTGTCCTATTGGACAATTAATGTCCATTTTTTAACATGCTTAGCCACACAGTGGGAGAGGAGCCTATCTCCATAGCAGCTAGGGCTTGAGCGATAACCACTTTGTCACATGTCTGTTGAGCACGTAGCTTACACACCAACCAGAGCAGGAGCACCACCCCACCACATAACAGCAGGCCAAACCCCATTACACCCACCCACTCCTTAAAGTGGGAAAAAGCGGTGGAGATCCAGGAGAACGATCCTTCTGATAGAGAGGCGTCCACGAGGGTGGAATTCACATGGACGATGGCCATTTGGAGTTGGTCCATCAGGCTATCAAATTCTCCTGTCCATTCACCTAAAAGATACTGAAAAAGTTGTTTAGAAAGGTTTGCAGCTCTTGTATAATTTTCATATTGTACACTGGTGACACATAAACTGGAATATTTCCATTCACAGCCCAGTTGGGCTAGCTGCCAGAGTGTGTCAATTTGTTCCTGCACCAAATCAATTCTCTGATTGACTACCATCAATCCTCCTTTTAATCGTGAATCAATGGAGGCCTGTGATTGGCTAAGATCATGCCATATGGCTTTCCATTCCAAATATTGCCCCATAGTGAGGCATGCTTTTGACTTTTGATATGGCACAGAGGTCACACATAAGCCCCGTCATCTTCCATTCCCATCCTATTTGTGCTGCCACAAAGTGTCAGTCTGTTCCTGAACTAGATCAATTTGTTGATTTAGGACCATAATACCACCTTTTAAGCAGTGGCTACTTTCGCTGACAGGTTATTTAAGGCAGTTGTAGTCAACAGTGGAATGCATGGCAATGGCAGCTTTGGTGGCTCCCACTACTTCAGCTGTAATGGCAACCACGATAGCAGTAGTGATTCCAAAATCTCTTCTCTGTCTAAAGAGGGTCATGATGCTCGGCTCTCTACCGGAACGGGAACATACCTGGGCATTCTGGTCACAAGGGCCAAAGGAAATTTTCCTCCATCCCAACATAAAGAATAGAAGCATACTTCAGGTGTACAATATAGCATTCTCTCACTAGAGCTTGCAAAGGTGCTATTGCTAATCAATGATCAAAAGGATTAGAGGCTCCACGTTGAGCTGGGTTTTGATTACAATAAGGAGCCCACCTGGGTTGCTGGGGAATAGTTGAGTTACCCCTCTCCTGGGCTCTAGGACATCAACCTCTAATCCAGCTGGCATTACTCTTCAAAATGGTTTCACCATGTGGCGATTAAGAGCTTTCACCTGCGCTATTGCAAAAGCAGTAGTTATTTCAGGGGGCCTGGCTTGCTCAAACCACAGTAGTCTGGAAGGAATCCACAGCTTTTTATTTTCTGTGGAAACAAAAATAGAAATCCTTTTCCCCAGTAACTTGTCCTTGAACTTAAATTTTGGAGTCAAACATTTTTAAAATATATAAATTGAATTAATCCAGCAACATTTCCTTTAACAGTTGTTTCCTCAGCAGTCAAACAATACAAAGACAATATAATACCACACAGTATCCAGATTCTCTCCATCTGTGGCTTTTTTATTATTCTGTTTCTTTTCTATTTTATTATTTATTTCTTTATTTATTTAGATCAGTCTCTCGGGGCTCTTTCACTTTCTCTTTGCTAGCCTTTTTCTTTTTGTGCACACCCAACTTTTCTTCACGTTCTGCTTCTGACATGCTTTCCTGATAGCATATCTATCAGAACTTACCTTATTTTGTTACCTGTCTGCCACAGTTCTGAATCCTCTCCAGCTGACTGAAGGGTCCCCTTGTGCCGCTGATGTCAGGTTCCCGGGTCTCCGCACCACTTGTTGAACGCTATCGCCTTGCCTGCAAGAACGATGCTCAACAACAGGATTCTTCTGCAGCTATGTTTATTGCGCTGCTCATTACAGCAAGTTGAGGGAAGACCCCGAGGAGGAAAAAGGGCTCTGCTTATATATGCTTAGAGGAGTCGTGTCCATTACTGACAGGTGCAGCCCACAACGCCTGTAACGGTCACCCCATGACGTGGATTGCGCATCGGCGCCTTGCTGGCTTATGGACAGGAAACCGGCGCCATCTTCAGGAATGGCACTGGTGGCTCTCTACATTCCTCCTCTTCCATTTGTCTGTTGCTCAGCCCTTACCAGTCCCTGCAGACTCATCTGGAGAAAGGAGTTTTAACCAAACTGAGGATGGATGGGTTGTAGAGTACTGGGGGGCTTCCAGGGATACAGATCTCTTTAGAGGGGCTGTCCTGGACCTAGGGGTATGGGGCCACCTCCTGCTTACCTTGCATTCAGGTTTGTGCTGAAGACATCTGATACATGGTGTGTTAGGAAATGTCTGACAGATGATGTGCATGTGACAGTTAATTTCATGTGTCAACTTGTCTGCATCATGGGGCACCCAGGTATTTGAGTAAGCATTGCCGGGTCATTTGTAAGGGTATTTCTGAGAGACATGAGGCAATCCTGTCTTATTTAATGTGTGTAGTTGGGTCTTGGCCAGTCAGGAAAAGCCCGGAGTGTTGCAGACTGAGTGAGGACACTCCTCCTGCCCAGTGACAGGAGCAGGGACATCTATCATCTTTTCCCACTTTGTTTTAGAATGGAAGCATTAGTTTCTTCCTGGGTCTCCAGGCTGTTATCTTTCAACCAAAACTGTTATTACTTTTCTGGGAGAGATGCAAAGAAACACCAGTTTGCTACAGGCAGGATATCAACAGACCAAGCAAACTATCCTATTCAAGCCCAACTTGTAAATTGAATAAGCCTATTAGGGTTCCTACCAGGAGCATAGGTGGAGGGCTACATACTTATAGGAGGAGGGTAACTCAAAGGCAGCAATGTCACAGAAAATTCCATGCCAATATGGGGACTCTGAAAAGCTCACTGGCACCCCTGTGCCTCACAAGACCACAGGAAGCTGGGAGGAGACATGGGGAGTCATAGGTTAGGTTCTGATGATGCCTGCTTCTTTCTTCAAGGGAATGCTAATAGGCCCAATATTGAGGAGGGCTCTCACAGGTAACCCCAGATGATCTGATATTATGATAGCTAAGGTCAAATCATGGCCAGAAGACAGATTTCAAAACAAGCCACACCACTAGCTCTCCTGGGTCTATAGACCTTAGGCCAGTGCTGCCTCCACAGCCTTCTGAGTCAACATTTTGGAATAAGCATCTCTTTCTCTCTCTCTAGTTTCACCAGTATCAGCAAGCTTGATTTTCATAGCTTGCCGGGTTTCAGGGTGGAATGAATGATTAGGCTATCCATGCCACTGAGTTAGTGGTCCAAGAGTCAGATATGACAATGGCTTTTGTATTGCCCCAGCCTGCCACTGTCCCCTCTCCTGACACTGTTCATACTCCTTCCTCAGAAGAGTCAGATTTGATTTGTGGAACTCCTAGGAGTTCCAAGGACATGCACCACGAGAGTTCCCACTCTTGGCTTCCAGGAGGTTAGCAGTGAGCAGCTGCTGGCCTGAATGTCTTCCTTTTACACATTCTGACATGTGACCTAGTAGATAGGCCCTTTGTTTCTTCTCTGGCTGTCTCTTCCAGGTCCCAGTGCATGGTCCTTGGCTTCAAGCCCACAACTAGAACTGGGGCATGAGAAGCAACCCTGGCCAGAATGACTACCTAGAGTCCCTGGTCCAACTTACCAGCAAGCTCTGAGCCCAGCTATCACAGTATCAGCCTAGACAGGATCCTTGGATCAGAGTGATGGGCAGAGCAGGATTCAGCTGTTTGAATACTGTGTCCCTACACACTTTCAACATCTCAGAGAATGACTCTGTCTGCCAGCAGGCTCCTCAACCAGGTTCTACAGTGACTCTGCCTCTCTGACTAGGCCAAGGCCTTTCTCTGCTCCTGGGATGGTGATGACTCCTGAGACACTGTTACTAGACAGCTTGCACCCTTGTCAGCCTCCATGCTGACCTTTTCTGATCCTCACCTTCCTCATCTGTGGAATGGAGATGACCCCCTGTGCTGGATAACTTTATGTCAACTTGACAAAAGCTAAAGTTATCTGAGAGGAGGGAACCTCAACTGAAATAATCCCTCCGTAAGATCAAACTGTAAGGCATTTTCTTAATGACTGATGGGAGGCCATTTGGGGTATACTACCCTGGGCTGGTGGTCCTGGGTTCTTTAAGAAATCAGGCTGAGCAGGCCATGATGAACAAGTCAGTAAGCAGCATCCTCCATGGCCTCTGCATCAGCTCCTGCCTCCAGGTTCCTGCCCTGCTTGAGTTTCTACCCTCATTGCTTTTGATGAACTGCCGTATCATTGGTTCTCAACACACGGGTTATGATCCCTTGAGGGCATCAAATACCCTTTCACAGGGGCTGCCTTAGACCATCTGAAAATACAGATATTTACATTATGATTTATAACAGTAGCAAAATTAGTTATGAAGTAGCAACAAAAATAATTTTATAGCTGGGGTCCACCACAACATGAGGAACTGTATTAAGGGGTCCCAGTATTGGGAAGGTGGAGAACCACTGGAAGAGTAAAACAAACCTTTTTCTCAAGTTGTTTTGGTCATGGTGTTTTGTTACAGCAATAGTAACCCTAAGTAACCTCGCCCAACCTTTGCTATAAGACTGAGAACTGAGTAAGACACCATGTGGTGCACACTCACCCAAATGTTGGGTGATGTCCAGGGCTGCAATGCATAAGCTCTATTTAATGGTATATTGGAGATTGGAATGTCTCCAAAGGCTTATGTGTCAGACTTGGTTCTATTGGGAAGGGTTAGGGAGGAGGCCTTTGGATCGCTGGAGACATGTCTGTATAAAGGAGACCGAGGGACCCACAGCCCCTCCTCTAATTCTCTTTGCTCCCTGGTTTGCGACCATTTTCTCTGCCACACCTACCCATTAGGAGGACATGGTATCTCACCACAGACCCAACTGAGCATGGAACTGGAGCTCTGAAAATGGGAACTGAAACAAACCTTTCACCTTTATCCGTCGATTATCTCAGTTTATTTTGCTATAGTGGAAGAAAGCTGACCAGCAGAAGGAACATTAAAGATTTAAAATACAACCTGTAAAGCTGGAGGAGGGATTTCCTAATGGGTTCCTTGAAGAGAACTTCAGAATAAAGTTCAGCCATCACACATGTTCTAGTAAAATGCCCATCGTGTGTTCATTGGTGCAAAACTTTATTTAGTAAAAACTTGGCTCCTCGACTGGGCGTTTAAGCTTCACAGCTCTGGAGGCAGCCAGGATGAGCCAAACTGCTCAAGCAATAGCCGTACATCCACGGGGCTCAATGGTAACAAAAGTTCATTACTTGTTTCCAGTGTCAGTCTGGAGCTGGTGGGCAGTTCCGCAGGGAGCAGAGACCCAGCCTCTTTCCAGCTGAGGCCTTCCCAAGCCCTGCCGCTCTGGCTTTGCATCCAGCTACTGTGGGGCAATAGCCAGGGCTGACAGACTTCTGTTCCTGAGGACACAGCTGGCTGCAGGGAAGGCTGGGGAGGGTAGCATTCTGCTTGGCTGGAGGGGAAGTGGTTTCCCTCCAGCTTTTAGATGAAAGCGACAAAGCCAGGGCAGCAGCCAGACCCCCTGCTGACGTGTCTAGTGCCTGAGGACAGTGCCCACCGACCTGCCATCCTCTTACTGGGACTCTTGCCATGGCTTCTCCATTGCAAGGGCAGAAACACGTTTGCCACCAGTTTCCCCTGCCTGCGTGCATTCTTTTGGCTGGTGTCTGTGGGCGTTTGCTTTCAGACAGGACATCAGAGCTGAGGGGCACCACCTGCTGCTGAGTCCATACTGTGACCTTCTGAGCAAAAAAAATGACAAAGACTAACTTCCAGGCCATACTTTATTTTTACAGAAGCGGTGGCCCCACAGCCACAGGGACATGTGTTCTGGAGAGTAGGCACAGTGCCTGAGGCTGCAAGAGCCTGATAAGGGGGACTCATGCCTTCTCCTTGGTCCCCATGACCAAATTAAAAAAAAAAAAAAAAAAAAAAAAATCACACAACACACTGCCACACACATCCCCATCCCCTCTCCTCCCTTCCAGTAACAGCCAATTCAGCTTTCTAGCCAGACAGTGGCTACAACTCTGATTTTACAGAAAACTTTCATGCAGCCAAGAAACCGGTCATGGAGGGGAGAGGTTTGCTTTGACTTCCCACATGCATGGTCCCGCAGCAGCAAGTCACTGCATGGCTGGATGACGATAGGACTGGCTATGTGGAAATGCTGGGACCCAGTGCACCATGCTTGGAAGACAACCACTTTTCAGGTTAAGATATCGGAGCCAAACACTATCCCGAGGCTGTGACTCACAACCTCTCCCCTTCCCAGGTCCTGGGGAGTGTCTGTGGAGGGCCGGATTTTGATTATTTAGGGTTGACACGCTGCTGGCATCACTGCCACAGTCTTTGGGATGGAGGTTTGACTGGTGGAATGATGGTGCTGTAGGTATCACACTAACTAACCTAGCTCGGATTGACCATTCACCTGCAGCAAGCAGAGTCATCAGTCAGCGAGGACAAGGATGCACACGGACCCACCAGGGAGAGCCCATGCCAAGTATCCATGCTGTATAGGCAGCAAAGTGGAGACTTTCCTTCACAGGCCCAAATGGGCGAGGTGGCCCCTCTGCCTTCCAACTGCCACGAGTGCAAGAGCCTTCACAGTACCACGGTGGCCCTGCGCAGCATGTGAAGCCCTCAGCGGCATCAGTGAGCATCCTTCAACTAAAGCACGACTCTAAGGGTTCCGGCACCTGCCAGAAGAAAAACGACACGGGAGCTGGCTTGGTGCTGGGAGGGAGGACTTTAGATGATGGACAGTCCCTAACTGTCGCCTGGACTGTTTACTTTCCCCCAACTTCGGACAAACACTAGGCTTTCTACTGTCTAACACAGAAAGGCTTCAGGAGCTCTTACGTTTCAATGTGACATGAGAAAACTGCAGCTTATCGGGCGGGGACCGTGACCAGCTCAGCTCTTGAATTCTGGCTTCTGTTGTAGGACTTGATTCCCCCTCGGACTCTGGGTTTTCAGCTGGGCCAGGCGGTTCTGAAGGTGGGGCTGTACAACCAACCACGCTTCACTAACAAGGCAGAAGGACCTTGGAGGCCCCTCCCCCCTCTGGAACGGAAATGGAGCTAACTTTCTCTGAGCTTAGGGATTTGTAAGGCACTGGAAATTAACTAGAGCTGGGGGCGGGAGGAACAAAATGGGGGAAATGAGTGACCCTGGATGCTTTCTTTCCAACCCCAGGGAGGGTCCCCACAGTAGCACAGGGCGGATACCCCTTTCTCAGTGTGGGACCCACCCCCATGTGACACAGTCATGAGCATGTGGCCCCACCATGACTCGGGATTCTAGAGGAGGTCCGGATGGTGGGATTCAAGGAAAAGAAAAGCCCAGGAGGCCAGGCTTCCCATCTTGAGATGTCTTTTCCAGGAACAGCCCTGAATGGGCTCAATGATGGCTGGGGTAGCTCTCGGGCCTGAGCACACAGGAAGAAGGGGCAGGATGGCCCAAAGATGGCAGAGAGAACTTTGGACTGGACCTAGCTTTGGCACAGCACATCCTGGGCTTGCCTGCCCGTCATGTGGTCCCCGCAGAGGTCCAGGGGAAGGAGGAACCTCCTTTGCCCCCACGAAGGGCTCTTGTGGCTGAAGCAGACAATGCAGGTGCAACTTCAAGGCAACCTTCATCCTGCCAGATGACACGTGGGGCATCTTCCCAGGCTCAGGGCTGAATCCAAAGCATGGGTCAGGTGTGAGGTTGAATGGGAAGCAGTGGTAGTGGCTTCCGCTTGGGAAGCCTCCTCCCACACAACCGGCCCTTTATGGAGATGACATCCCACAGGTAGGTATTTTACCTCCTTACACAGATGAACATGGGCACAGAGGGGCCGAGTGACTAGCCCAGAGTCAGTGTCGCACGGCTAATGAGTGACTATTCTGGGACCGGGACTTAGGACCATCTGACTCCAAATCCCATGTGCTTCCACTTGCCTGAGCGCCCTGGAGGCCGTCAGGCTGCCTTGGGGATTTCTGGAGGGGTTTCTTTCTGAAGTCTGGGAAAGCAGAGAGGCTGAGCGAGGGAGAGCAAGTCCATTCCCATGCATCTGGCTCCCCAGGTGCCCCGCTCAGTGCCTTGCCGCCTTGCAGATCTTGTCATACACCTCAGGGAAGGCGTCCTGGCAGCCGAGCTGCTTGCGCAGTTTGTGGTAAAGGGAACCATCAAACATTTCCCAGAACTCCTCGCGGTTCATATAGCAATCGGCATATAACATCTGGAACCTGCATGGGAGGGAAGGGGGTAAGGGTGTGATGATGGACAAGGTGGGTGAGAGGGCCCCTGTGTCCCTAAACCCTAGGCCACTCACCCGTGCACACTCCGGACAAACTTCTCCAGCTGTCTCATGCAGGACCTGGCCTCGAAGTGCTTCACACGCGGCTCCCCATATGCCCCGATGTCCACGTAGAGCTCAGCCTCATCTCCCTTGGGGTGCACCAGTCCTGGTTGGCTGGGCAGGATGAATGGGCACAGCCAGATGGGGTAGACCTGAGGGGCCAGGGAAGTGGATTGGTCTGCCTTTTTCCAGCAGGTAGCAGACACAGGATTGGCCCACCCACAGCCCACAAAGGGAGACTTAAGAGTCTGCAGCCTCACTAGAGGCTCCCAGCTGCTCTCAGCTCTGGCTTCCCCTCCAGCCCTGTGAGATACTCCTATTCTACCTCATGGAGCTACTCTAGAGCAGCCTGTCAGGCACCATGGCCCCTTTTCCTTGCTGCCCTGGCTGAGCGAGCCAAGAGTGTCATTTTATAGTCGGAGAAACTGAGGCCCTGTGGGCAGATACACAAGGGTGGGTGACGTGGTTCTAGGGGAGAAGATGTAGGTCCCATGGACCCATGCCCCGCCTGACCACCCTGCTTACGTGGATGTCATTTTGGAAAGTGTGCAGGGCCTGGGGCAGGCATTTCATGGGCACCAGCATGTCCTGTACCACATGGTGTTGCTCATACAGCTTACGGAGAGTTTCGCCCTGCGTCAGCTTCAGGAGGGAGATCTTAGGGGGCACCATCCAGCCAAAGAGGTAGCGGAATATGGGGTTGTTGCCAAAAGGGATGATATCCTAAAAGACAGAGATGGGGGATGGGAAGAAAGAGGAAGTCTCAGTCAGGTCCTTGATCCACTCGGGACAAGTACTCCAGGGTGCGAGCCCCTCATGAGACACAAAGAGGATCTTTACCGGGTGGATCTGGGTCAGACCCTCATTTCACACATTTACCAACTATAGTGGCTTTGGGATAGTCATGTAACTTCTCTAGGCTCGGCTTCCTTATCTGTGAAAAGTGACACGTGAGGCAAATAGAGATATTGTGACCGGTGCCAGGAACACGATACCATGGCTACCATTCCTGTTCTCAAGATTAAGGTCAGCGTGGTTGGCAGCCTATAAGCATTTGCTAAATGAAGGCTGTCCAGTGAGGATGGGATACCTAGAGAGCTTGAGCAGTATTCCTAAGGGCATGCAGTAAGGACGCGCTCCCCAGGTGGGTGGAGTCTAACTCTACAAGGAGTTGGTTGGCTTCCACACAGCCAACCATTCATTCTCTTGCTCCTCTTGGTCTCCCTGGAAACCCTGGTAGGCAGATACCATCTTTCCTCCTCATGCTCTGGGTGCTGCTGCTTCCCCCACCCTTTCACTTAGCCATGCAGAGACTCCCTAGTTCACAATCGTCTTCCTAGCTCTAGGCCTTGCTACTTTCCTAAGACACCGGTGTGCAGAGTACCGCAGCCTCTGAAGTTTTGATGGCAAGGGGGCTGTCAGCGACAAGGCATTCCATTCCAGACATGGTTCCTGTCCTGAGATGCTCACTCTCCTGGGAGCAGTGGGTATAGTACAGAACTGGGACAGAGTCGGAGGCAGCTTCTGAAGGTCCCCTGGCATAGGAGCCCAAAGCAGCAACATGTGCCAACTGCTGAAAGCTCTGTATCACATTCACACACCCCTGGAGTCAGAGCTTTCCTACGAGGGTGCTTAGCCATCTGATGTCCAGTCTACCAGACCCACACAGCCTGAGCGAGGCCATAGAGTCAGCCACCGAGGCCACATCTGCTCATCTATATGTGTCTCTGGCTTCTGTCTGACTAGGACAGAAGAGTACTTGGAGAGACTGAATATCTCCCCAACAGACCTCTCCAGCCCTTCCCACAGACTGTGTACACCACTTCACTTTGTTGCCCGGATGCAGAGCCATTTATTTAAGCAAGGCTACATGGACGGGCATTTAGATTACTCCAAGATTATCAGTGAAGCTCCTCTGCGTAAGTCTTTGCCCATCACTATGCACATTTACTGTTAAGTTCCTAGACACAGACAACTCTAGATTAAACGCTGTGGGTATCTTTAAGGGATCCTACTTCAGACACTCGCATTATTTTGTATTCTGAAACTAGAGGTGAACATGGCTCCTTGCAAGCTTGCCAGCAATGCGCTCTCACACTTCCAGATCTCTGCAGTTTCCCTGACAGGTGAACAGCGAGACACAGTGAGATACCTGTTTCCAGCTCTGGGGAGACTATGTGTCATCCTTCTCAGGTCCACTGGTTTGTATGAACCAAACTGTCGGCCTCAGAGGGCCAATGTTTAAACACCACTCTTCTTTCCTGCCTCTGCCACCCCTTACAATCCATCCTCTGACCCCTTAGTGACCTGGGGTCCACGGTCCTGGCTTCACTCCTGTCCTGTCCTGCCAATGTGCTGAGGTCACTTTTTCCCAGCACTCTCCCTCAAGATGCTTCGGCCTCAGGCTCCTGCCACCTCGGCTGTTGCTTGCATCTGGCCAGCTACTGGCTACCTCTACTCCGGTAACTGGCTGCAGAGCCCTAGGGATGACCAAGGATCCCAGCAGCTCCTTTCTTACCCATGTTAACCACCCCCACACAGTGGCTAACAAATGCTATGACAATGGCCACCCAGGCCTGCCCTAGGTTCTCAGGCCTTTCTTAACAGAGCGATGAAGGTCAAAATGGAATGTTCATGAACCAAAAGTAAAATAGCCTTGTACATTTACGTGTGTGTGCATGCAAATGCAGGTCTGTGGAGGTCACATGACAACTCCTTGCCTTCCGCCTTGTCCGAGTTGTCTCTTTGGTTGTGTGCTGCCCTGCGTGCCAAGCTAGCTGTCTGGAAAACTCCCAGACATCCTCCTGCACAATCTCCCATTAGCAGCTCTGGTTTTATAGATGTGGGCCATCATGCCTAGCTTTATGTGGGTTCTGGGGATTCAAATATGGGGTCCTTACTCTTGAACAGTAAATTCTTTACCCATGGAACCATCTTTCTAGGTCAAAATATTGTCAAGACAGTGGGTCCTCCCACGCCCCCAACCCCACTGTGCTAGGGATTGAACTTACGGTGTGCTAAGCAAGCATCCCATCACATAGCCCGGCCCCAGCCCCAATCACTGAGTCCCAGTCCTAGTCCTGATCACTGAACCCCAGAAAGTGCTCTTATATTTAAAAGATGAATGGTAAAATCCATGCTAATAACTCAGAATGGGATTTTTTTTACTTATTATGCAAATATTTATGACAGGACAAAGGAAAAGGCTGTCTACATTTTAGTACTTTCAGTGGCACTCTAGATCTGTTTCGTGCACTGGGCTCCACAGGTTACCTAGCTGGCCCTGAACCTGGTGCTGCCTGATGGGGGGATGGAGGGAGGGGGGAGGGAAGTGCTTGAGCCAGCCAGGCTAGGCCCGGGTGTTCTGACTCATCACCCAGAATGTAGGTTGACCAGGTTGTTCTTTCAAAGACCTTTTTTCTTCAGGGAGGAAAGTGGAGTGAAGGCAGCCAATGGGAAGGAAGGTATATTTATTGGTGGGAAAACCTACATTGAGATTGTGTGTATTTATCAGAAAGGTCTCAGCTTCCATAACTTCTGTAACTCCCCCTACCTGGTGCTCCACCCGCTCATGGAAGTAGGTTCCTCCTTAGAAACCACTGTTGGCAGAAGGGAGTTGCCTCACACAGGCCAGGAGGAGAGCAATGAGCCTGGGCTAGGGGCAGAGGTGTGTCAGATTGTCCATTGACCTCAAAGGGAACAGCATTCTGAAGGCCAACTCTGCCTTCCCGTAAGGGACAGCTGGGCTTCTGCAGCTGCCCGGTCCTGTTTCCGTATTGCCTCAAATTTCTAAGTCCCAAGAGTAAATAAACTGCAGGTAAGCAAACATGGCTTAAAACACCTGTTCTTCCAGTTCCTGCCTATAAATGGAGGTGGCTTAGGACGGTGTTCACTTAGCTGCACGGCAACATGACAAGCTTCATTTTGAGCAGTCTGTGAAGCAGTTAAAAATCTCTTTACCCCCTTAGGAGATAGGGCACCTTGGCTGGAGCAAACCGGGACATGAAAGGCACACTGCATGGGGGAAGCCACATTCACGGCTCTCATTACTGAGGCCTGGGCCCTGTGTGCCCTCACCCTCACAGACTCCCTCCCTGGTTCTGAACCACTGAGCTCTCATTCAGCCTTGTGCACTGCAGCTCTACAGCACCGAGTCTGGGACCACTGTCACCCGCATCTGCACTCACATTTGGTGAGTTTAATACCCACAAACACGGTCCACTCACACTTTGGTACCCCAGCTCCTCCGCCTGCCTTTATCTTCCAGCAGTCTTATCTTTCACTGAGCTCAGCGGCTGCTCTCATGTCATCTCTCAGAATAGCTGACAACACTTGTCACCATGACGACCTAATCTCCGGAGCCAAACCAGTCCCGGTGCATCTTTTCCCGGAGCCACTCATGCCACACACACTCACTCACTGCGGATTGCATCACCGCGGTGCTCTGTTGCATCAGAACTCAGTTGCTGGAGTATAAGTACCACCTACTTGGTCCTTTAAGAATGTTTCTCAAGCTCCAGACCATCAGTGTCTACATCTATTCCACAGTTCCTTCTGTCCACCCTACCCTAGAGGTGGCCCACTCTACCAACCTGGCATCCACCGTCACAGTGTGAAAACCCACAGCCATATGCTGGCCTAGCCACGAGTTCATGGTCACCAGTCTCAGGAAGCTGAAGCCCCTGCCCCATCCCAGCCAATGAACTTCCTATTCTCTAAGGGACAATTCACATGTCCCCCTCTCAAGCTGTCACCATGCCCTGGCTGAAATTCCTACTTTTGATTTTATCGAGAAATTACAGACAACCAGAAGGGAACTCCCTCAACTTCCCACGTCCCAACTGCCCCCAACTTCATGCAACTGTTCCCTCCTACACAAGCTACCACCACGAGGCCACTTTCTCAGCTGAGCCAAGAAGCCACCCCAGTATAAACATATACTGTCACTCTCCCCATCAGCCCCAGGACATATAACAATGATGTCACCTTTGCTTCTAAAAACAGAGAAACAAGATTCTCTTAGTCCTGTCCTCACTCCGGCTTCTGTCCCCGTGCGCCCCCCCCCCATTTGTCCCTTTAAGTGGCCTCTGAGATTGGTTTCCACAATCCTATTCTCTCTCTCTCTTTTTGTTTTGATTTTTCTAGACAGGGTTTCTCTGTGTAGCTTTGTAGACCAGGCTGGTCTCAAACTCCCAGAGATCAGCCTGCCTCTGCCTCTTGAGTGCTGGGATTAAAGGTGTGCATCACCAACACCCGATTCACAATCCCATTCCTTTAAACTCAGTCTTCTGGGTTTTAGCTGCTATCCAAAGCTGATTTCTATCCCTTCATCTCACTTAGCAATGGACACTTTCCTGGAGGTTCCCCCAGGCTCTGGCTAAGGAGCCTTCTCTTCTGATGGTTCCTCTCCCTGGGACTGTAAGGGACCCAGGACTGGGCATTTTCATGCTCCTACTAATCATGGCTTTAAATAAAAAAAGGCCAGGTGGAATAAGCCCACAAGCTCTGCATTTGGCGGGGTAGGGAGTAGGGAGTATGGGGTGGTGATGGTGGCTGGTGGAGTCAGGAAGTTCAAGACTAGTCTCAGAGACATAAAGACCTGCATGGGCTACATGAGACCTTATCTCAAAAACAAAACAACCAAACTCAAACAAAACCCCCAAACTCAACACTATTTCCCTGCCACGGATGCCTATATTTATACACATGGTCTTAACCTTGTTGAGACCCTCTGGTCCTCACACACATAGTTGACTGGGTAGCAACTCAAGGGTCCACTTGTGTGCTCAAGAAGCACGTTCAACAGATATGCTCCGGGCAGACTTTCTAGTGTCCCTTGCCATGCCCCCCTCCCCCCGCTTCCCATGGTAGTTAGGGGCCTCCTTCACCTAGCTCTTGGGTCTCCAAACTGAACTCATGCCAATCTGTCTGGAAAACCTGTAGATCGGCTCAACTGTCAACGCCACTCACGGTGCTTTTCTCCTCTGCTGCCTCCCAGACAAACAGTAATGTTTCATCTCTTTTCCCCATGATCGCTTAGCCCCCAACCTACCCCCACCCACTCTCCTTCCAGCTTAAAGAATAAAGATATTCTTTAAAAATAAAAAAAGTAGGACACACCACTTTCCTACTGAAAGTGCCCACTGGCTTCCTCTCACACCTAGAAAAAAAGCATTAAGTTCTGACTTGACCTACAAGGAGCCATGTGACCCAGGCCAGCCTCTGGCTTCTGTGTGGCCTCGTTCTGCACCCTGGCTCTAGCTCGGCAACCTTGCTGTGTTTCAGACATAGGTAGCCTGCAGGGACAACAGGACAATGAGGTCCAAGAGATCGCAACTAACCTCCGCCTCACACACTAGGTACAAAGTGTTCAACCTAAATGAAGGAGCAACATCCTTGAAGCTCCTGGAGGCAGGCATGGATCGGGGGATGGAGAGCAAGGGTCTTCCTGGTCTCAAATTTGTTCGTAAATTCTTAAATATGACAACGAACAAAGTAGATAAGTTGGACTTCATTGACATGGAAAACATGTACATCAACAGACACTGCCAAAATTGTGAAAAGCAGGACAGGATAAATATTTGCAAATCGTGTGTCTGCTAATGGTTTAGCATCCAGAGTGTGTGTGAAGAACACATACAACTCAACAGCAAGCACAAACAGCCCAGGGAAAAATGGACAAAGGGGCTAGTGAGTGAGATTGCTCAGTGGATGAAGGATGATCTGAGTTCGACACTTGGGACCCATGAAGTGGAGGGAGAGAACTGATTCTTGGAAGTTGTCCTCTTGCTTCCATACTTAGATCATAGTACATGTGTGTCACACACACACACACACAAAACGAATGAATGAATGAATGGATGGATGAACTAAAAATAAACAAAAGACCCCACAAATGGCTCACAAGCACTTGACAAAATGCTCAAGGACAGCCAAGGCTTCACAGAGAGAATTCCTAACTTGAAAAATCACGAAGAGCTGGGTGTTCCTTGGTAGCCCACGCCTTTAATCCCAGCACTTGGGAGGCAGAGGCAGGCGGATCTCTCTGCGTTCATGACCAGCCTGGTCTACAAGAGCTAGTTCCAGGGCAGCCTCTACAGCCACAGAGAAACCCTGTCTTGAAAAACTAAAAACCAAAACCAAACCAAAACAAACAAACAAAAACATTAAAAACAAAACAAAAACCAGTAAGGAACTACAAGCAAACCCCACTGTGATACCACTGCCAATCCCAGGACACTATAACAGTAACAATAACTTACAGATCAGAGAGTATTAGCCAGGAGGAAAAACTGGAACATTGCCAGGTGAAATGAAAACAGTATAACCACCGTGGGAAACATTAGGGCAGAACCTCCACCAGTTAGACACAGAATTACCATCATTCAGCAATTCCATTTCTCATCTGTGTGTATGCATGAGTATGTCCCTAAAGAATGTGAAAACTGTTTACTTGCTCAGGGGGTATGAGGTTTCCTTAGGTACAAAGACAACACCTGGGACTCCATGGAGTTGGAAGCCACACAGCATCACGTGTGTGCTGAGCTCCCTGAACTAGGCACCAGACACTAGTTAAGTCTCCTGGCTCACCACTGGCCATTCCTCTGCTTGGGGATTCTCCTGGAGGGCCTGTGTGGCTGGTCCTCCTCAAGTCCAGGACCCACCTCATGTGCCATCTACTCGTCCACTCACCCCTACACACAATGGTAGACTTATGCTCACCTCAAGGCTAAACTTGACTCTTACCCCTTTGCACAACCCTTCCCCCTTTGCTTTGCACAGCTTTTCCAGGGCCTGTTCTCTCCCCACACAGAGCTAGAATCCCTGTTCAGCAAGGATAATGCCTCCCTGAAAGATAAAGCGGGCCTGCCTTCCCCAAAGTATGGCCTCACTCTGTGTCAGCGGTGAAAGCCAACTTCTTACTGCAGGTGGCTGTGCCTAACCCAAAACACAGTAACTGCTCTGCTGGACTGTGAGGACAAGACCATTCCTTCACCAAAGGGACAGAGAACTAACTGTGGCCACAAGGTGAATGGCGCGCTGTCTCCCCCCCCAGGAGCCAGGGCCCGAGAGAGCCACGCCTCACCTGGAGCTCCCAGAAGATGCTGCGCGTGTGGCGGTGGTAGTAGTGCCTCAGGGGAATGTACTCAAGGCCCTCACGGTTTGTCTTCAGGTAGTTCTCCACGTGCTTGAAGAACCATGGCTTGTAGTAGCTGCCAATGCTATTCAGCTGAAATGACAAGAGGGCATTGTGATCAGAGAGTGTCAGATCACAAGGGAGCCACTGGGGAGCAACAGTGATCCGGCTGCTGTTCGATACCCTTGGCCTTTTCCAAGCTCTGACATGTCAGTTGTGGCCTTAGAGAGTTCAGAGCCAGGCGGCCTGGGCACAGCAGGCACTCACTCTCCAGCAGAGAGCAGACACTTGGAGTGACCTTAGTGCTGTGCACAGGGCTCTGACAGTCTAGGAAATTTAGTGGCCCATCCCAGCTGGTGTCCTGATTAGAACACAAGTCAATGTTCATGGGGTCCGTGGTAATTCAGGGCTCTGCACAGGTTAGCTTCCTGCTGCCCTCACCGAGCCAGTGTGGATCCCTCTCACTGGAACCCGTGGTTCCAGTCCTCTGGGTTCTTTCCCTAGAGTCTCCCTCCCCTGGAGGGAAGCTCACAGGCTACATGTTCTGGCTCCAGGCTCTGTCCTCCAATGCCTAAATGACACACTGAACTGTTGTCTTATAGCTCTCAGAGTTTCAGGTCTAGATCTGCCTCACTCCAAGATGACTTAGTTGCTCAGACCCCAGTGCTCTCTCCTCTGAAGTGAATTCCTAGGCAGGTTCTCTTGGGAAGAGAGAATGTTCTAGGGCTGGGGACGCTGGGCCAGATGTTGCCTAGCTATATTTTAGATGTGTGAATTGGTAGAGGCCACTCCCTAACTCTGTTTCCTGCATAAGTGAATTAACAATAAACACACACACATACACATTAATTTCAGGGCTTTATTCCCTCTCTCTCTCAAAACAGACAAACAAACAAACTAAACTAAAACCAAAAAACCCAAAATAAAAACCAAACTGAAAATCAGGGCCATATCATACTGTACACACTGTGTGCCAATCTGTTCTTCCCATGTACAAGCCATGCAGCTGATCCTTTAGCCTGTTTGCCTCACTTTCTATTTGGCAAGATACTGATACTGCTGACTGGATGGCTGTGCAGGTCAACGTAACACAGGACACACCTAGCATGGGTCCGCCCTGCAGAGGGCCACAGCATCAGTTCCCTGCCCTCCCACTGGTTGTCAGCCTCTCCTCTGTTGCCAGTACCTGCCACTTCTCTGGGTACCACCCTCTCGTGGAGCCTTCTCCATATCAGGCACTCTGTGGGGGAGGAACGTGGGAGCCACAGTGGGCTAGACAGTTCTGCACAGAGCCTGCTTGCCCACACTGGCTTCCCCTGTGGATAGTGAAGGGGACCGAAACTCGGCAGCAGATGGAGCAATCTGATCTAAGGCAGCGGAGGCCTGGCCACCTGCCCGGCAGTGGCATCGACTGTGTAATTAAGTTGAAACTTGGGGTGCCTAGGTCCAAGGTTTTAGGGAACCACTGAACTAGAGAAGCCCCGAAACAAAAAAATAAATAAATAAAAGACACCCTAACTGCCACTTGGGACGCATGGCAGCTGGGAAGGCCAGACGGCTGTAGAAGCTCATACCGGCCTTTACGTATCCGCAGAGAGCAGCCCTTGCCTGGCTGTAAAGTGGGTTACATGCTCACAGGGAGCCTCACCCCTGGATGGAGCCACCAGAAGACCCATCACAGTGCTTGGCTGGCTTCTAACCTGGGCCGCTTGGCACATCTAACAGCATCTACTACTCTCCTGTCCCAGCTCAGCTAACTAGTGATGTCTCGGCCTTGCTTACTACTACAAAAGCCAAGAATTTGGCCTCTGTGCTTTTCTCCCACTTGGCCTGGAGGAGCTCCTGGCAGGGTCCTGGGGCCTTCATTCTCTTGTCAGGAAACACCAGACCTGTGTTAAAAGCCTAACAAATCCTTTCTTAGTGCCATCTTTGATGGCATCTAATCCATGGTAAAGTTATTTTCATAGGGCAGGTGGTTTCTCCCCTTGGCCCCTCCCCTCAACTTCACACTGTAGACACCTCTAAGGAATTGCCAGGACAAGCTAGAACACCTCTGGACCAGATGCCCTTGACAGGTGATTAGGGGTGGGGCACTCACAATGACTAGGCTCAAGGCCAGGGAGAACCAGAGCACTTAGACTCCACGGCTGCTCCTGGATGCCCTCTTCCAACATGTGTCCCACCAGGGTTCAATGCTGTGGACACATGGTGCTAATCTCTAGAAGCTGGGATTCGGGGACCCACATGACCCAGGAGTCAGAGACCAGAATGAAAACCTTCTATGCTCACTGGGCCTCCCCAGGAGTCTGTCCCTCACTGGGCCTCATTTCCTAATATGCAGAGAGGATTGTTTTACACAGTTTGTGAGTCCTTTTCAATTATTGTAGTTTACTGAGACCAGGGCCTCATACACAGTAGCTAAGTACCCTACCACTGGGCTAACCCTCTAGACCACATTTCCAAGTAAGCAAAGCAAAAACAAAATTTCTTTAGTGTGTGTGTGTGTAAAACAACTTGTGGGAGTTAACTCTTTTCCTTTGCCATGTGGGTCCCAGGGATCAAGTTTAGCGTTGGTGGGAAGTACCCATATCCACTGAGCCATCTCGAGGCTTCCAATTTTATTTTATTACTTTTTAAAGATTTATTATGTATACAGTGTTCTGCCTGCATGCATGCCCGCAGGCCAGAAAAGAACACCAGATCTCATTACAGATGGTTGCTGGAAATTGGACTCAGGACTGTTGGAAGAGCAGGCAGTACTCTTAACAGCAGCTCTGAGGTCCCCAATTTTAAAACATTTTACGTTTGCAGGTATAGATCAAGAGCCTTAAGAGATGCCTGTACTTTGATGTAATAATTCTACTTTAAGACATTCTTCAAGTCCTCTCTGCTCCACTAATCAAAACAAAGCAGGACAAATAAAACTAGAAGCAACTTAAATTTCCATCTGTGGACAGTGTTTTTTGTTTGTTTTGTTTTGTTTTTTTATAAGCAACAGACAGGGCATTTGCTCAATGCACTGCTCTGAAAACATGAAATCACCCGAGGCAGCAGAGCACAAGACAATGCTTACCCACCAGACAAGACAAATTTGAAGAGGTGAGCACAGATAAAGGCAGACAAACTAGAAAACTTTGCAAAGATGTGTTCAACTGTGCAAGTAACAAGAGAGCTACAAAATAAAGACGAACTATTTTTAACCTTATCAGATTGGCAAAAATCAAAGTGTGATACTCTCACTACGGTTGGCAGGAATGTAGGGGGAAAGGCCTTCAGCCACCTGTTACTGGATGCAGGCATGAACACCACTAATCCATTGAGGGCTGTGTGGCTCCACTCACCCATATTTAGGGTGTTTACACCTGGGCTCAGGATTCTGTTTCATTCATAAAATTGTTGGTACGAAAGGACAAGAGAGTCTTAAATCAGGCCAAGGACTTACATTCAACCAAGTGGTGGGGAGTAGGATAAGGTATACTGAGAAATGCTGTGGAAGGGGTTACCGTGTGTGTGTGTGTGTGTGTGTGTGTGTGTGTGTGTGTGTGTGTGAAGAAATGCCCCTTAACTTTGTGTGTGTGTGTGTGTGTGTGTGTGAAGAAATGCCCCTTAACTTTCTTATATATTCAACATTGCCATACTAGTTTATCATTTAAAAACTTGAAAAAGGTTTTATGTACATTAAGGGGTGGGGGGGGAGAGATGAGGAACAGTTAGCTTTGGGTCACAAGTGTACATGGGGTCTTTTACTTGTTCCTACTTTCAGGTCTCTTACAGTGAACACAGATCCTTTCTGAATGGAGGGGGGAAAATCCTACTAGTAAAAATTACTTGGTCATGCCAGGCAGTGGTGGTAAATGCCTTTAATCCCAGCACCTGGGAAGTAGAGGAAGGCAGATCTCTGAGTTTGAGACCAGCCTGGTCTACAGAGGGATTTCAGGACAGGCCCCAAAAGCTACGAGGAGAAACCTTATCTAGAAAAAAAAGTTACTTGGTGGCCAGGCATGGTGGCACACCCCTTTAATCTTGCACTTGGGAGGCAGAGGCAGGAGGTTCTCAGAGTTTGAGGCCAGTCTAGTATACACAGTAAGTTCCAGACCAGCCAGGGCTACATAATAATAGTAAGACCCTGTCTGAATATGGACAGACAGACAAAACAACAACAACAAACCAGAAGCAAAAACGTCATATATATTACATAGTTGGGTCACACCTGTAATTCTAGAACTTATACTCAAGAGATTGAGGCAAGAAGATAGCTATTAGTTGGAGGTTAGTCTGGGCTACTCAGTGAGTTCCAGGATAGCCTGAGCTAGTATGTAACCCTGACTGAAAAATAAATAAAGATTAAAACATCACACATTTGTCACATATAATTAAAATACATGAATAAAACATTAAACATTGTACGGTGAAAGCTGAGGGTGTGCCCATTTGGTTTGGAGGGAGTTTCAAGGTAATTGCTCAATCTTGCTTCTGCCATCCTAATTCAAATTAGCCCTTGGAGCATCTATGACACAGGCTGTCATTAGACATTAGGTTTTATCTACCACAAGGGAAGCACATAGAGGCAGGTGGCATGAGTGGAGGACACGGGACTCCTGTGGTCCCTAACACAGCTCTGAAGGAGCCTGTTCCCTGCACCCTGAAGGGCTGCCATAGGAAGCAGTGTAGAACAGGTCCAGCCCCAGCCCACCTTTGTCCCTGGCCTACCTTACTGGGCTCTACGTCATCCGTCATGACCCCTGTCATGATGACAGCTTCATCAAGGGAGTACAGCAACCCTTCCACGAAGTGGTTCTCCAACCGCTGGGACTCATGGGTGAATTTTTCACAGATGGCCTCCAAGCCCCGAACTGGCTCAAACCGCAGCTTGACGTACTTCTTGGCAGGGATAATACGGATCTCAGCAGCCACCAGGAAACCCAGGGTCCCACAGGACCAGGGCACAGCATAGAAAAGGTCTGAGTTTTCAGACTGTGAGACAGAATTGGCACGTGATGAGAGCGTGACCTCTAGACATGGCCAAGGACATAGAGCCTGTGCCGGATTCTTGCAGTTGCTATCCTGAGCAATGCACATTATAATGTACATTATAATCAGTACTCAATTTTCCCTCTGCAGTTTCTATTTCATATTTAACCTCCTACTGATGCCTGTATCAGGGATGCTCAGCTAAACAGAATCTGACACCTTTTTACTGAGGCCTAACCCCTGAACCACATGCTACCTGGGAAGGTCATGACCAAAGCTCAGAGGGAGGAAGAACTAAGGGGCAAGCAGAGGCACCAGTGTAAGCTAAATGAGCTAGATCCCTACTGCAGTCAGGGCAGTCAAGAGGCATGAAAAATGTAGAAATGTCCCTGCCACCCACAGCTGGCACTAAAAGCAACAATGCCTCTCTTGGTTCACTTCGCCTTATTTCAGAGCCTGGCGGGGCACTGCTGGCTTCTGAGGGTTAAGGAGCATGTGGCCTGCCCTCAGTCAAGGTTCACAGGGAAGTCAGCTGTAGCAGCAGAGCTCAGGCAGGGTCTCCCAACTCCAGAAGCAGTGGCTCTCCTATAGCCCTGCTCAGCCCTGAACACCTGATCTCTCTGTCCCACACAGACACTGCCTTGTCCACTGGCCATGGTAAATTAGAGTCTTTACATCTCTAAGAGCATTTTTCCAAAAACAATCCAGCCTTGGGCTGGTTTACCAATAGGCCAGTGGTGTACCAGCTCTACTAACCTGCATTGCCTAGGTGGTAGGCAGGACAGGGAGCATGGGGACAGGGGACCAGACAAATAAGTTCTGTGGCACACAGTGGGAGCCTCTGCTACAGCAGAACTCTGTCAACCAATCCCTTCCCCGGGGTGTCCAGGTCCCAAAACTGCACCCTGACTCCACACCAGGAGCCGACACAGCACCTTCCCCCCTCCGGCTCATACGGCTGTCAAAGGACGAACGCAGCCTCAGAGAAGCCTTCATCTCCTGTCTCTCCTCAGGTGAGTGCATAGGAAGATGTACTGGACCAATGTGACACACTTCTTGGCTGAGTACAGTGTATTTATCCTAGACCTTGGGCTCTCTTCTGTGAGGCCAAAGCTGTGGTGGCTCTGATGTACCCACCTTGAATCCAGTGACCCAGGTTTAATTTCTAGCTGTGCAAGATTTACTTTCTGTGTGACCTTGGGCAGGTCATTAGCCTCTCTGTACTTGAGTTTCCCATCTGACTCATGGTAACTAGAGTATTCATTCACCTCACAGTTTGTTGGAGGAAATAACATGCATGAAGCACCCTTAACAGTGCCTAAATGCATGTAAGGGGCTGTACATCCCAACAGATGTATTTAAAATGAAGCGCCCAAGGACAGCCACCTCCCTGACACCAGTCTTCCCCATCTCTGAACTTACCGGAGTGCAGCGCACAAAGCTGCCATCTGCCAGGATCAGCTCGTATGCGGTGCAGATGTGTTGGAACAGGCCGTACTTGTGCGACGACGACTCGATGCCTGTGCCCATGATCAGGCCCCCTGCAGGGACATGCATGTCAGCAGGGAAATCTGTGGTGTGCAGGGTGGGGCTGGCAGACATGGAGCTGCTAAATTAGGATGTTCCCCATCAACCAATTTGGAGAGTAGGCGTGAGAAGGTGCCCTTGAGGATGGTCTGTGTGTGCATCCACTATAGGAGGAGCTTTCATGAAAGGAGGTTACTGGGTGGCAGGGTGTGTGACCTTTGGGAAGGTGCTGTCCCTGAACAAGCACTTTGGTGGTCACAGACCCTACAGGGAGAAGAACCAAACCTATTCTGTGTGACACCGGCAGAACCGGAGCAATGGACAGTCATGAGGAAGCAGATGGGATTGGAATATCTGAACTGCTCAGAAATGGAGCAAGGCCATTTCTAGCCCAAACAGAAAAGTAGCCATCACAGAGTAGATGTGCTACACGGAGGAGGTCGACGTTCCTCCCCTGTGATACTGGAACCACCCAGCCCTCCTGCCGTGAACAAGGAGTACTCACCCACTGTGAGGTCATCGAGCTCGGGCAACACAGGCAGGGTCCAGCCAATGGAGTTCAGCAAAGCCGTCACCTGACCCATAGACACCAAGGGTTCCACTCGAACAATCTGTGGATGGGACAAGGGAGAGGCTAGGACTGAGGGAAACAGCAAACTCAACGATAATGCCTGCACACAGGGTGACATCTCAGCCTTACCACGCCCTCAGAGATACAGCCGTTATGGCTCTCTCTAGAATACTAGACTGAACTTAATTTTGGTGACTATGACCTCTGGTTCTGAGTCAGCTAGTACTGAGTGCCATCCTCTTGAAGATCTCCTAAGTGTTGGGTATGGCTGCACACACTTGTAATCCCAGCACTTGGGAAGCTGAGGCAGGAGAACTGCCACAAGTTTGAGGCCAGTTAGCAAGATCTTGTCAAAAACCAAACAAAAACAAACCCCAAACAAACAGAATCAAACACAGCAAATGCTTAGTTATTTTTTCTAGCTTATAGGAGAAATATTAATTTGGGAACTATAGCAAAAATGAGGAAGAAAACCGCAGTCATCCACACTAGCTCTTCACTCAGCAATCAATGACAAGGAGGAGGCAGATCTGCCTCGCTTGTCCATGCGTCTATGCCGCTCTTTTGTAAGTTTAATACGTATACACAAGTACAAACCCACACATATACACCTGTTTGACTACTAAAAATTTAATACTAGCGGGGGCTGGATAGATGGTCCAGCAGTTGGGAGGACTGGTACTCTTCCAAAGGACCTGGGTTTGGTTACTGGCACCTGCATAGCAGCTCACGACAATCTGTGACTCCAGTTCAAAAGGTGATTTCTCTCGCCAGGCACCAAGCATGCAAGTAATACAAAAACACATATGTAGGCAAAACATCCATATATGTGAAAAAGAAATTAGCATAGAGATTGGGGAGACCACTCAGTGGAAACCACAAGTGCTAGGACAGAAGTTTAGACTCCGAGCACCATGTGGATGTGACAACCTGCCCAGGGCATGAGAGCTAGAGACGGGGGCTCCTTAGAGTAAGTTGGCTAGTCAGACCTGCCAAATGGACAAGCTCTGGGTTCAAGTGAGCAGCCCTGCCTGGATATATATGGTAGAGAGCAGTTACAGAAGACATGCAACTTGCTGTGGGATATTTGTATACTATGTGGAAATGTATTGCTTTTGCTGCCACAGAAGAAGAAACACTATGAATACCATCAAGATTGATAAAGGTTAGATTCGAACAGGAGAGACCTCTTGATAGGAGAGGTAATAGCTCCTCAAACAGCTTGGTCATTCAATCCAAACTAAATTAATTACACTAACAATGCCTTTCCATTGATCAGATTTGGAAAAAATATTTTTTAATTATTATTAAGAGATAATACTTTTTCAGTAGCCAAAAACGACTTTGTCTTAACAAAGATACAACCTGACAAAAAAAAAAAAAAAAAAAAAAAAAAAGGAACTTGCCAAAGGTAGGGTTGGTGCAGGGTTTGTTTTTGTCTTTCCAGGAGAATAAAAGCATCCAACTAAGGAATCTGAAGACCGCTGGACAAAAGAAGGGAGATTCATCCAGAGAAAATAAAATGTCCTAATGGTACAGCACATTTGTAGCAGGATAAAATTTCGTAAACATTTCCAAATATTTGTTTCCACTGTTCTCTACAGGCAAATGGTCTGTTTGTGGTCCCAATTCAGTTAAAAATCAAAGTGGGCTCTAGAGTCGGAGCATGGATCTCTCCATCTCTAAACCCAAGCATGACTGTTAAAGGAAAATCCAAAATCTCTGTCTCATGTCAGAAGAGTCACCTGACATGGGACAGAAGAAAACCAAAGGGACTATTCTATTATCTCTGAATTTATAAGATTACTATGTAGTAATTACCATATTACTGAACTTCCTGTCATAATACTAATGGTCATATAGAGTACTAATTCTAGAAAAATAGCTTCACCTAGTTTCCTGTACATGATTTCGGGCTTGCGTCTGAATCAGGTAACTAGGAATTAGTTGCGAACCCCAGATATACTTATTAGATTATGGTCCTCTAACATCTCTGAGATCTGCTGCACATGACATTTAAAATGTTTACGTTTTCTGCAGTGAACCCTAATCATTCTGAACAGTGATCTTTGAAGTCTCTAAAAGGATGATGAGGCCCTACAGTGACAATTCCACCTGGATTTCAGCAATACCACTAACCTGACAAACACTCCCAAAGATCAGCTTTGAACTACAAACTGTACAACAATTTCAAGTCAGTTAACAGAGAGGGTCCATCCTCACAGACTGTTTAGCCAAGACTTTAGATAAACTCTGCCTATACTTTCTCATCACACAGAAACTAAACAAAAATAATACAGCTAGCGCTCTCCTAGGACTTGACCATTATTATCTCAGGATCCCCTAAGATGCTGTCTTCCCCAGGCAACAGGAAGTAATTTTACTAATACGATGCCCACACACCCAAGAGGGGGGGTGATGGTTTTTGGTTGTTCAGTAGGTTGTGAGTGTCTGTCATCGTTTAGGGGGGTTGGTTACAAATTGTTACTGGTTACAGGAGGGAGGAAACTAAGCAAGGGAGGTTGGATTCAAGGATCTTTTTCTGGGAAAAAAAAGGGGTGGGGATATAGAAAGGATAGGATAAAGGTAGATTATTGAATCTAAACTAAAAAGCAACTATTAAATTTAAAATATTTTACTTTGATATGTATTTTTATATATTGATACAAATTAAAGGTTATTTTGTTAGAACATATTCTAATGCTTCTACTCTTGTTTAAGATACGTTTATATATTGATACAAATTTAAGGTTTTTTTTTGTTATATTGTATATATGTTTCTACTCTTGTTTAAGGTATTATACCTGTGCAGCTCATTTAAAAATGTCATGTATAATTAAAAATTCAGATTAGTAGTTAGTCATCTATAATAATTAAACTTGTAGTCATGTTAGATATGTTTTCAAGGTTAAACAAATATTTTAGGGAGATAGATGGTCTTCAAACACTTCAGAGACCTACAGAATATGGCATTTAAGATGTTTTAATAACCTAAGGCTTTTCATGATTGTTAGACTCATCTGCTCCTGGCAGCACCAATTCACTTCAAAAAGGATGTTGGGCACTGGAGAACCTCCACACAGAGTTTGCTTTTGTTGTGGCAAAGCTAGCTACTGGGCAAGAAACTGCCGCTGCTTTGCTGACAGTATGCTGTCCAATTTGGATGAGTAGGACACAAAAGAAGGCGACTGCTGAATTTTGCTAAGACAAGGTAGGACAGTCTTTCAAAATTCCTGCTTCACAGAAAGGTCTGTCAGATATCCCAGGCCTGTAGGGCAAAGATGGATGCCCCAAAGTTGCAGAGGCCCCTTGGGTGACTGCCTAGGCAGCCAGCTGCTTCTGTTGTTTCTTAGTTTTGTAAGTTGTTTGCTCTGCACTTCCTGATTAATCAGGTAACAATTCCTGAGAAACGGGGAACAAACAAAGCAAGCTTTGAGATTACCCTCATCTGTCCAGAATGAGCAGGGAGGAGAGAGACCACGGCAGGGCCTGTATCATTAGGATTTGCTAAACCAGAGTTCCAGAGGACCAATCAGAAAAGAGTTTGCAGCAAGAGCATCAGAACAGTGCTGCCCAGAGAGGGAATACTTGGAAGAATTGCAAAGGGCATCACGGCACATTCAAACAGGTATATATACACGTGTACAGCTATCTCCTGAGGCTAAGGCCAGGGAACAGAATCATCAGAAAGATTACAGGTCAAGGCACCAGAAGGTCACCTAGGGCAAGGCATAACATTTATTCTCATAAGCCAGCCTGGAAAACTTGACTCATGGAGCCTTAGACAGAGTCCTTAGAATGTCTTGACTCAGTATCAGGATAACAATTAATCCAGATTAAATGGTGCTCTGGTCCCACCTAAGAGAATCAAGACCCAACAGGATCAAATTGTTCCCAAGGAATTTAGCTGCCTCTTGGAAACACAATCTCAAGATATGTAAGAATGCCAATATGCAACACCCACCAGGAAAAGGTCCGAATGTCACAACTGTCCAGTCAGCAGTTACAGGCATGCACAGAGGCAGGAAACTACGGCCCATAATGAAGAGAAAAATCAAGCAAGCCAAACAGATCTAGAACTGACAGACAACAGAAGAGCAATCAGGGGCACCACCTTAATTCTCTATATTCAAATAGTGACATTTGAGGGCCAGTAAGATGGCTCTGTGGATAAGAAAACTTGCAAGCCTGAAGACCTGAGTTTAATCTCCAGAAATTCAGGGAAAATAATTGACTTTCAAAAATTATTCTCTGATCTCCACATGCATGCCTCAGCATGTGCATGCACGCGCAGCAGTGTGCGCGCGTGCACACACACGTCCTCACACATACATACATAAATAAACTACAAAAAAATATTAGCAAGACCTGGTGTCTGGAATGAAAGATACAGTGGACTGGGCTAACAGCAAACTAGGAATTACAGAAGAAAAATCAGTGGACTGACATATAGGGCAATGGAAACCATCTACAGTAAAACAGGAGAAATAACTTAAACAATCTGAAGAGGCCTAACACACCCATGGTAGCAGTCTCCAAAGGAGAAAATGGAGAAGGCAGGAAAAAAAAATAATAATGCCCCCAAAATTTCTACATTCAGTGAAAAAAAAAAACTAACAAGTTCTAAATCCAAGAATTATGAAAATCGTACCAAAAAACATCACAAAAGATTTATTTTTTTTTTTAGATTTCTTTGTATTATTTTAAACTATGTGTATGTATGTATCTGGGTACATGTGTGCAGATACTCTTGTAGGCCAGATGCTTTGGGTCCCTAGTCCTGGAGCTACAGGTGGTTGTGAACCCTCTGATGTGGATGCCAGGAACCAAACTTGGGTCCTTTACAGGAACAGCACACAAGCTTAACCGATGAGCTACCTCTTGGGCCCCCATTTTAATTTCCTTTGATTTTTTTTTTTAAAAAATAATTATGTGCACATGTGTGTGTCTGTAGAGCTTAGAAGTCTCCAGTGGTTCCCCTGGAGCTGGAGTTGTAGGTGGGTGATGGGGACTGTACTCTGGTCCTTTGCAAAAACTGTGTAAGCTCTCCAGTTCCAAAGAAAGACCTTGCAGGTTATAGAAAACCCGCATAGAAATGTTCCTGGCCAAAGTGGAAATAGCCTGGATGTCCGCCCACAGCTAAAGGGGGCTAAACAAATGGATCTATCCATGCAAAGGATATCATTTAGCAGACAGACAGTCCATGCCAGGCACACATGCTTCAATATGAATGCATTTTTAAAAATAATCACTAGGGAACCCAGACCAAAAAAAGTATGCACTAAATGAGTCCTTTCATTAATCTCCAAAGTCTGGCATTCATTTATAACAACAGAAGCAGAACACTGTTAACCCAAGGCTGTGGGTGGAACAGGTAGGGAGGTGGTTTAAGGGAAAGAATTAGTAAGAGCTATGAGCAAACTTTTAAGGCTGTCAGGTAAGCTCTGTGTTTTAATAATGGTGTCTCTGGTGCAATGCTGTCAAAATTTATTACCCAATTGCACAGCTTAAATAGATACAGTTTATTGTATGCCAGGTACACATCAATAAAGCTGTCTTAGAGAAGGCATAGGAGTACATGTACTCTGGCCAGGGTCTCACAGTGATGAAATGCCATCAAGTGGACACATTATATCCAATGGCTCTCTTGTTGCTGGATATTGCATTGTTCTATTAGAAATGAAAATATAATCAAAATCTGTGTATTGGGGATCTTTGATTACATACACATAAGCTTAATTCCCTTTTCCTTAAGGTATATTTTGAGAAGGAGAATGATGACATGTTGTCTTCACTAAAGTGCCCAGAAGCATTAAAAAAGGAGAATTAGTAGATGGGCCAAAGAGTACATATTTCTGGGCAAGTTCCCCTTTCCCGACTGCCTCTCCCACACACACACCCTTTTTCCACCAGCATACTTTCTTATGAGGAAGGGAGGAAAGAAGGTTCTCTTTTGTCATTCACGTTTGCCTATGATTTCTCCATCCCTAATTTTTTATAGAACTAAAACGATCAAAAGATTCCTTGGAGTTCTCAAGGACTTGCATGATTGTCTATGGCCAGTCTTTCCTCCCAGTGGCTGTGATGCTTTGGAGGACAACAGTGGCAGGTAGAGCTAGCTAGTAACAACCTGAGCTATTGGCAGGGCATTTATAATTAATATAAGCCTCCATGTGTTTATTTGAGAACAAGTATGGGACAGAAGAACTCTGTCTACATAGAGACTTTACTGACGGCCTTGGTCCTGTCCACTCTGGGATATCCTTGACGGAACTCATTTCCCCGTGAGTCGCTCACACTAAGGGTGTCCACCTGCTCCCAGAGCCAGGATACAGCACGTGCTCACTTGGTTGTTTCTCCACCCCCCCCCCCCTTTGGGGGAGAGGCAGTACTGGGAATTGAACCCAGGGCTCTGTGAATGCTCTACCACTGAATTCCAACCCCAGCCCTCTCACCTGCTTCTTGGTGTCCACTTCCAGAATGTCCATCAGATTGATCATGATGTTCTTGTGTGTCTTCTTGTATTTCCCAACCCGCAGTGAGACGGTGAGCCAGCCAGGACGCCCGTGCACATGAAGGTCTTGCTGCCCTGTTCCTTCCATTCTCGTACCTGCAACCAGAAGCTGAGACTCAGCCGACTCCATCTGGGACCCCAGAGCAGCTCACAGGCCCTCCTTCAGAAGGGAGCTGGGAAAGATGCCTTTACTCGGGCACTTTTGGGGAGGGTGGTGAAACCCTGAGAAGAGCCTTACTCTGTAGAGTCTCCATGGCTCACAGGACCAACAGAAGAGACAAATGTGTTGCTACTGCACAAGGAAGGATAAATAACTTGTCTAAGATCATACAACCCATGATTGGCAGATTCATAGCCAGGACTGGACAGCCACAGAGCAGGGAAGACAGATGGGCTTAGTCCGTAGAGGTACTTAGGCAGCATATTCTGTGCCAGACCCTGTTGCCAGCATCCACACATGCTAACTCATGTACCACTCTGGCCAGGAGCAGCCAGCCAATGGGCAGTAAGACTTTGGTAAAACCTCCATGCCAGAGAAGGCAAGGTGCAGAGGACGGCACGCTGGGGAGGAATAAAGAAGTATCTTGTCCCAGCAGGCAGACAAGGCAGGCACACTGCATGGCTGTGGTTAAGGCATCCAAGGACCGGTCCATTTCCTCTTCATCTGCTTCTAGAATTCCTCTTCCCTCCACCCAGGTGAGGCTGATTCCATGGCGCGGGCCACTGGACAGTTTTAGGAACAGGACTGTGATCCCAGGAGTCAAACCACTGAGTCTGGTTCCAGGAAGGGCATGCTCTCTTTACTGAGGTAGGGCCAACAGTGACTGAATCTAAACCAGAAACCGTGGGACGCTCCACAGGAAAATAGCATCCCATGAGGATGAAGTCAACTCAGGGGAAAAAAGAGCCAAGAGGCAAGATGGAGATAAACGGGAGAGAGGGTCCTGGATTTAGTCACATCTCAGCCAGCTGTACTGCTGGATCTTTCGGGACACAGCGCATGCGCCTTCTTTTTACTCAAGGCAGCTTCAAAGTTTTGCACGAGTCCTGTCAAGGGTCAGACTTCTGGGGAAGCTGCCCTGGAGGTGTTGGACAGAGGGCTCAGGATGGGAAGGGCTTGCAGTCTGGCAGAAGGGCACCACTATGAGTGGGCGGAGAAAAGACAAAAGGTGAATTCCATGACCACCCAGCTCTGCCTGACTCTGTGGAAAGGGAATGTGAATGACTGGAGTAGGGTGCTGCAGGACAGTAGGTCACACAGGTAGACACTATCAAGCCTGGAACATCGATTGGATTTGGGGTAAAGAAGCAAAGCCCCCATAAACATCCTTTGTCAAATTCTCAAGAGAGACAGGAAGGGTCTAGTAAGTAGGTAACAACTCAGGCAGCGATGGTAAGAAGCCAGGTATGAGGCAACCAAGCCAGAACCATGGGATGGGATGGAAAGGATGGGGTTAAGGGAGTCGAAAGTTCAGGCTCTTTATCCCAAGCCAATGTTGAGCCTCTGCCCTATTTACCAGTCATGTTCTCCTGCAAGACTCACAACTTGAACCTAATTTTAGTGAAATGGGTCCCAGACATCAATCAGGTGACCGTGGACTGTAAATCCCAGACATGAAAGGGCACAAGGAATGGCCTGTTGTCCACTGTTTCCTGTTCACGGCATATCCTTCCATTTAGTTTATGTTAACAAGCACTCACTAATATACTCTGGCCCCAAGGGGAGCTGTCAGATAACAGGGCTATTGTCTTCAGGAGCTCACAACCTGACCAGGGCATTCAGCAGGTGAATGCGGAATCTGAACCCACAGAAAGATCTAGGAAGGGAAAGAGCAGGTGGCGGGGGGAGGTCAGCAGAACTGTGGGGCTTCGACTGTGAGCTCCAAAGCCCAGGGTGGCAGTGCAAAGCGTTTCTGACCACAGCACCCTCTGCACACTCTTCTCAAACTTCTTCAGGTCTGGAGGTCAGTCTGCCTGCACCTTCAGGCTCAGCCTGCAGCATACAGCATGAAGTAAATAGAACAAGAGGGTGGCTACCATGAGGGCGGCAGCAGCAAGCAGATGCTCTCTGAAGCTGATGCCAGTTAGAGAATTATAAGGAGGGGCAGAGGGAGCCCATGCCAGTCCTGGATGGATGGGGGGAAGAAGGCTTCACTGTGAAGAAGTCTCAGTCTAGGTGTCGCTAGTCTATGCGAACTCATCATCTACTTACTGGGAGAAGGACAACTACCTCTGGGTACAGAGTGCCTGCACTGAGCAGAGTCTGAGGCTACTCATGTGGTTGGGGGCTGGATCCCACCTTCTCTCTTTAGTCCTTTATTCTAAAGGCGTCCAAAGCACCTCGGTCCGCAAAACAAACTTTCACCTCTTCCCTGCCATAATGCTCCTTTCCCAACTGACTTTCTAACCTTCCTCTCAGTACCAGGGCTCCTCAGCTTCCCTACCTTTGCTCAACCAATCTCTCCACTCGAATCATCTCCCCAGCACCACCGCCCTGAGGCCATTCCTGCTCTGGAATGCAGGGCCTGATGAGTTACCTGACTGCGGCCGACCACTCGAAGGTTTGGAGTCCCTCGTTTTCCAGGTACTGCGTATGCCCTACACCTAGCGGACACTCCATAAGCCTCCGAGCAAGGTTCTGCTGTTTGTCCCAGTGCTTTTGCTGGTTCCATTTCATCCCCTGGGCAGTCCCTTCCCCCATCACACGCGGGGTCCTTCGCGATCCTCCTCCCACACCCTCTCTTCAGGCCCGGCACACCACTCCGCCGCCCAGCGGACCGCTAGCCCGGCGCATAGCCGCGCCCCGCACCGCTCACCTGCTTCTGGATGTCCCGCACGCGCTGCTCGTGCAGGCGCGGCGCGCTGCTCAGCTTGAACACCACCCAGGCACGCACGTAGTAGTAGATGTCGAAGATGAGCGAGAGCGGCAGCAGGAAGAGGCACACGAATACCCAGCGCTGGTGGATGAGCACGAACTCCAGTCCCTTCACTCGCACCCAGAGCAGAAACAGCAGTGCGCACACGGCCAGCGACACGGCGGGCTCCATGGTGTCGCGGCGCGGCGCGCAGAAGGGTGCGGGCTCGCGCCGCGGGTCACGGCAGCCTGCTGCACGACCCGCCGGCTCAGAGGCTGCTGCCGCCGCCGCCCGGGGAGCCTGTAAGTCGGGCCCGCCGCCTCGCGATTGGCTTGGGTCGCCAAGGTTCGGTGGGCCGAGACCCAGGCGACGACCAATGGTGAGCCGCGCCGGGGATCGGACCAGGGGAACCGCTGCGTTTATTGGCTGCAAGAGCAAGGTTGCTCCACCCTCTTTTCCTAGCCGGCACGCGAGGAGGGGCTGACCCGGGCTGGGGGCGCTCGTAGGGTCGGCCTGCGGCTGGGTTGGCGGGACGCAGGGTTTCCGCCCTGAAGGCTGCAGGGCCACCCTGATCTCTGTCCCCTTAGGTGGCGCCTCCGGCGGACACAGGTCAAGCAGTTGTGCTTTGGGTTACCTCCCAAGGGTGGGAGGCGCTCCAGACAACCACCCAGCAGCCCTGGCAGGAAAGTCCCCTGGCCTTGACCTGGGCAGGTCCTGTTACTCCATATGCATAAGACACATCTTTTCAATTTTCAAGGCGTTTACCATAAATGCATTTGAAGTACCCCCTTAGGAGTTCTGGCCCGTGGGTAGTTGGGATCCCCATTTTAAACACGATGGGGCATGAATTCCACCTGTCGAGCAATTTAAAAGCACAGAGGTGACGGTGGCATTCTTCCATGCTGAGGCCAAAGTGGATGGAGGCCTGGAGACAGAAAAAAAGGGCTTCAAGGACACCGCAGCCCCGGAGTAAGAGTGAGAACGAGTGCATGGTCCTGGCTTTGCAGAGCAGTCAGGCCCAGGCTATGAACAGACTCTGACCTCGCCAAAAGCTTAAGCCTAGTGGCATCTGCATTTTCCCCCAACAGAAGGAAGCTTTGGAGAATCTTTTTCAAACCCGTTGTCACATACCAGGCCCTTCTCTGCCTTGTACGTCTTTTCCTGATTCCCTCCCTTTTCACCTTTGCCCCCTACCCTGTCATTCTTTATGGCGATGCCTTTGGTGAATCTTGTCTCTAGAATGCCCTTCCCCATCCTGGGCTAAAACAGTACACAGCCTGGAGGTCCCTCGGTGCCACCTCTAAAGCCACATTTATGTACCTCCTTCAGAGGCTCACAGTCTTTCCATTTTTGTATAATTGTCCCTTTGTGTGGCTCTCACTCCTACAGGTTAATCTTTGGGGCAAACAACACCTTGTTAATACATCACTTTTGTATTTCACGTTTGTAGCATAATGATCAGGACATTGTAGACATACCAGTGTATTGACCAATGGATAAATGAAGAATGTAGGTGGGAGTTTGGAGAGCCAATTGCAATTAAAGTTCAAAGTGAGGGGGTGTTTGCTTTGAAAGGGAGCAGCCCAGGCCTGAACTGTCTTTCCCAACTATGACAGCTGTTGAAGAGCTATCAGTAGCTTGTCTAAATTTAACTGTCCTTTAAATGTGTAACACATATTCATAATACTCATATTAATTTTTGTCAAAGTAATAGCATTATTTTGGGTTAATATTAACATTTTAAATTGTTTTATTTCTTAGTGTGTGCAGGTATAAAGTTCATGCTTCTGTGTGTGTGTGTGTGTGTGCAGGTATAAAGTTCATGCTTGTGTGTGTGTGTGTGTGTGTGTGTGTAGACCAGAGTCCAATGTTGACTGTCATTCTCAACTACTCTTCATCTTCCTTTTTGAGGCAGCGACAAGCTCTGAACCTGGAGCTGGCTAGGCTGGTGGGCCAGCAAGTCATCTACCTGTTTGCCTTGCCAGCACTGGGATTTCAGGTGCACACAGACACACTGAGCTTTGGGAAAAAGTATTTTAAAATTTTTGTGTGTACATGTTTATATGTGCATGCTTGCATGAGTTCATGTGTGCCACAAGTACAGGATCTTGTGAAGGTCAGAAGAAGGTGTTAAATCCCCTGGAACAGGAGTTACAGTCCAGAGCTGCCATGTGGGTTCTGGGATTGACTGCTGAGCCATCTCTCCTGCCCCCAACGCTTGGCTTTTGAGATGGATGCTGGGGACTTGAACTCGGGTCCTCATGCTTGCATGACAAGCTCTTTACTGAGTGAACCATATCCTATTTCATGTTTTAAAGGTAGTTCCTAGAAAATTAAAAAAAAGGCAGGTTTGTGTGATGCTGTATACCTAGAAGCTACAGTCCAGAGAGGCTGTCAGAGGAGAGAGTGTGTGACAGTGTCTCACCCTGGACTTGTCCGAAGCAGGGGTTCAAGTCAATACAGCACTTTGAAAGTTAGGTGTTCTGAGAAAAGTTCAGGTATACTGTAGTCTGGACAGCAAGTTTAACTTACAAATTAACTAGCGTTGAGCATTTTGTAGGATAACCTGAAAATTATTAATTAGGATAGTTTTATCCTTGGGAAGAGAGGAAGGAAGCCCATAAAAGTAGACTTTAAAAATTCGTTTTTGGGAACAGCTGTCAAATAAAAACAATGTTCTTGTCCTCAGAGCAGTTGCTTACGTTACTCTCCTTCCTGCTTGCCTCCTTGAGCTTGTGATTCTTTCTTTCTCCCTCTAAAGCGCTAACCCTTTGGGTTGCTGTCTAAACAAAAACAGTCACCTCCCCCCCAAACCCCAGCTTGGCTGTGGCTGTTAATCCATGCTTTAAGTGAATGTGCAGTAAGACAGCTTACCTTAGCATGTTAGGCTTCCCACAATTATCACACAAGGAGAGTACAGAAAGTTCCTGACACCCCAAAACCGCCTTCCTGCTGCCTCTTTGAAATTATAGTCTCCTTTCCATGAGCTCCTGGCATTACCTCTCTGATTGCAGTCACACACGGAGAGACCCCAAAGGTCATAGAAATGACATCATAGAAGAAATAACCTTGAGCCAATTATTATTTTTTCCTAGAGCCAAAGTGAGTGCCTTAAGCAGGCATCTCCTCATAACTTTACATTAGTTACAGAGTTGACGAAGCATGTAAACAGGGTCAACCAGAATATGGGAGTAGGCGCTTTGGGTATCAACTTCACAGGTTAACCAGAAATTAAGAACAACACCACATAACACTCTTCCTAACAAGCAATTCTTTGTTTCTTTTCCTAATAAATACAGCCTAATCAATGCAGTTCCCCACCCCTTCCCCCCAATTAACTAGTTTAATAAATACCAGAGTCCTGGTATTTCTTGGATATATGTATACAGTACAATTTCTCAGATCATTTGGTCTTTACAACCAGCTCAAGGGGTTGTTCTAAGTAAATGGAGACATTCAGACTCTGAGAAGTTAAGAAATTTGCTATTGTCTTATTCTGGCAAATGGTCAAGCTGGAGTATTGTTCTCATGGTCTGGATCTCTCCAGCACTTGCCTTCTCCCTTGGTTAGGTGAACTATCAGTTCCCGTGGCATTTGAATGGGGCTTCCTTGATGTGTGGCTTGAAGACTAGTCACATAAGAACACTTGCTAAATTGTACTTTGGACTGTTACAGCTCACTTGACTCTAACCCTCCAGCAATGACCTCCCTTCATAACTTAGATCCCCTTTCCTCCCTCTCTCTTTCTCTCTCCCCCTTCCTTCCATCCTTCCTTCCTTCCTTCCTTTTTTCTTTTTGGTTATGAAAATCAAACATAGGGCTTTTGTGTGCTAGGCATGTACTCTACCATCGAGCTATATCCCCAGCCCCTTAGTAAGAACACTAATTACATTAGTTCTCTTCCTCCCTGACCTCCTCCTTCTCTCCCTCTTCTTTCTCCTTCTATATTCAAGGTCAGTATTGATTTAACTATAACACCAATTACTGGTGAGAGTTTAATATTTTCCCTAATTTCCAAATACTTACTGGTTTGCTAACCCAGATCACCACCAACAGCTCTATCTCAGAACTATGTAGAGAACGCCACCATCTTCATCTATGTCTTACAGAGAAAGAGGAAGAAGGCTGAGGAGACTAGAAGAGGAGAGGAAGAGTCAAGTGTTGGTAGCAAACTCCTTTAATACAAGCAAGCACTTGGGGGCACAGTCAGGTGGATCTCTGTGAGTTTGAAGTCAGCCTGGTCTACAGAATGAGTTCCAGGACAGTCAAGACTACACAAGAAGCCTGTCTCAAAAAGAAAAAGGAGAAGGGCTGGGCATGGTGGTACACGCCTATAATCCCAGCAGTGAATGCTCATGCTCGGTTCTAGGTCTCCTTTTTTATACCAGCATCCTAGCTCTGGGAATGGTACCACCCACAGTGGATGGGTATTTCCAGCCCAGTTAAGATAATATCCCCCACAGGCATGTCCAGAGACGCTTAGCTGATTCCAGATCTTATCATTTTGGCAATTGAGATCATCCATCACATTGTACATTCAGTTTCAGCTTCCTACAAGTTGAGCTGGGCCCTAAGTGGAAGGGACTCAGTCTGTCCAAAGACCACTCATGGATCAATGGAGGAGGCATGAGGCCAAGTTACAAAGCCGAACCACTGGTAGCATGACAAAACTTAGGACAAATATAACCTTCACCAAAAATGCTGGGAATGGCACACACCTACTCATAATCACATAAGATAATAATCTGTTCCCCCCAAATATAGAAAGTGCTTGCTTTGTGTCTGACTGGCCAAGACAAGAGGAATGGGCACCTTGTTACCTTGTTGTAAGGCACATTCTACTAGTAAATTGTCATGTGCTGTTGGAGCTCCCTGAGAAGCTGGCTCTAGAAGTAGGATTGTCCCCATACCCCACATTTCAGAATCAAGAATATTTGTCTCAAACTGTCCATCTAGGTCCCTAGTCTGGGGATGGGTTGCCTCCTAACTTTGTGATGCGTGAAAAGAAGGATCAAACAACCCTAGAATAAAAACATGATCCTTGAGAACAGCTGGAAGATAAGGCACTTCCAACAGAGGTACCACTGTTTATCCCATGATCTTAAAACACTGACAGTGGAGGAGAAGCTGGAAGTTCAGTCCTGGGAAGCTTGGCCACAGAGAAAAAGCCCAAACAAGAACTCTGACTCAACTTTCCCAGGAATTTTCTGCTGGATATTGTGAGTCGGCTTGATGGTGTATCATTAGTAGTTGCCATAGATATGTTCTTCCTCATCCTCTAAGTTCAGGACAATGCTGACATTATCAAATTCCTACCAGAAGAGGCAAATCTCTGCACTTATTAAACCTATGCCCTCATTCCTTGATACATGTAAGTAGCATGGTACCCAGGTCACAGCCCATTGATTTAAATGGATGTGTACATTGACAATAATGATTTAATGTGCTTGGTGGCTTGGCATTCTGCAGGCGAGGATGGAGAATCTATTTGCACAAGGAGAAGAGACAGCTAATGGGTTGAGCATGAACTGCAGATACAGCATAATAGTTACCCATGAAACAAGACAGCAGCCTCCTGCTCTAATGAGGTACAGAGTGTTCTTCTGTAAGTATCCTCCTTGAGGGCATGGCTGAAGGTTTGAGAGCAGTTTATAGTAATAGATGTACATAATGATACAGAAGCATTCATAAAAGGCCTGATATGTTCAGTGTAAGCACTCATTCCCACAAAAATGAAAAGTAATACCTTTTAGAAAGACACTGGAGGGGTGGAGGTATATCTCAGTGGTCGGACACTGAGCTAGAACACTCAAGGGCCTAGGTTCAATTCCCACTACTACAAAGAATAAAATAAAAACCACTTGAGGGTCTTCTGGAAACTGCTCAGTGCAGATACCCACATACTGAAAAACAGTGTTTCCAGGGTTTCTGTGAAGCCTTGTTTGTTTGTTGTAAATTCTGGACTAGCATGTGGCTGTCTGATGATTGTTTCACCATGGGAAGACACTAAGTGCTGTGCTGGGCATGGTGGCTGAAGACTTTAGCCCTAGCACAGACAAGGAAGGGAATGGATGCATCTTTCTGAGTTTGAAGTCATCCTTGTCTACATAACAAGTTGTATGCCAGCCAGGGCTACGTAAGACTTTGACTCTAAAATAAAATAAACAAAACCAAAGGGAAAAGAAGCCCTCAGCCCTCCCCTAAACACTAAACAAAATAACTACCATCTGCACCAGAAGGTGGCGGTGGTGCACACCTTTAATCCAAACACTTGAGAGGCTAAGGCAGGCAGATCTGTAAGTTCAAGGCCAGCCTGATTTACAGAGTGAGTTACAGAATATCCAGGCCCATACAGAGAAACCCTGTCTTGGAAAAACATAAGAATAAAAACTAATCAAACAAACAAAACCTATCATCATCTTTTCATAAAAGAAAGGAAACATCGGGAAAGGAGGGTACTTACAGTAATAGGATACATGCCATTCTTCTTTTAAATACATTCACCAAGATGAAAGACCTGGGACAACTCATATTTTCTTTCCAGTCCCCTACAATTTCTGGAAGGCTTGTCGAGGCTAACCAAATGACCCTGCACTTAGGAGCTGCTGTACAGAGGTTCTCAGGCTGCAGACTCTGGGCCAGCAGCACTACCTGAGAACCAACCACAGACACAGACACCCTGACTCTGCCCCCAGCAGGATGAAGCCAAGATCCTGGGCACAAAGCCAGGCTTTAAGTCCTATAGGTAACTCCAGCATGCCTGAGCTTGAGGGTGGCTACTGCAGCCCCTTTCTTCTCATGCATCTCACAAGCCTCCCCTGGAAAATCTTGAGTGACAGTGTTCCATCACCTCCCAAAGAAACCTGCTCTGACAAGTGTTATGTCCAGTGATGGGAATCTTCTATAATCTCCTTCGTATGAGTTCTGCTGTCCTGAGCTACACTGGGTCTTCTCTGTCGCCGCCACCTACAATACTGTATTCATTTGAAGATGACTAGTACGGCTCTTCACACCCAGCACTAAACACAGCCAGTACTAAACTGCTCCTAATCTGGCTTGATCTTTACTCACCTCCTCAGCCGGGGGCTGCCCTCTTACTAACAATATATTTATACTGCCATTAATTATTATTTATTGGCTTTGTATGGAGATTTTCTATAGGCTCTTGAATTCTTTGTACCAGGCCTGGAAGATGGATCTATAAGCTCTGAGTTACAGATACAAAACAAACTCACACCCAATGTCCCTTGTTTTGAGTGAGCCTGGATTCTACACTCATCCCTGTGGTACCTCAGGGCCGTCTTCTATTTCCGTGATTGCAGACTGCCCTGGAATTTCTATCAAAAGATCACTAATCTAGGCAAGTCTGAGCTGGGAAGCTCACTGCAGAATTGAGTGTTTAGCATAAGTGGGACAACATGGACTCTGGGCTGACACGAATCCTGGTTAATTCATGTCAATGGTGTTATTAACAATGTGAGATGTGACTTTGAGTTAGTTGCCAAACTCTCCAGGTCTTAGTTTCCACTTCTGTAAAGTGGGGGTTTTAGTAGCACCCCTGTAATAAGACTGATATGAGCACAAAATAAGTTAGTGCTTATGAGGTAGCTAGTTTTATGTTGCTTGACACAAGAAAGAATCACTGGGGAGGAGGGGATTCCAATTGAGAAAATGCTGTCATCAGACTGAGCTGTACACATGTGTGTGGGACATTTTCTTGACTGATGATTGATGGGGGAAGTCTCCACTCCGTGTGGGCAATGTACCCCCTGGACAGGGGGTACTGGATGCTGTAAGAAAGCACACTGAGAAAGGCAGTAAACAGTGCCTGTCCATGGCTACCGCTTCAGTCCCGCCTCTACGTTCCTGCCTTGAGTCCTTGCCTTGCCTCTCCTCCTTGAGGGACTGTGACACAGAACAAACCGTTAGTTGAAACAAATCCTTTCTTCCCCCAAGTTGCTTTTTGGTCATGGTCTTTGTCGCAGCATTAGGAACCCTTACTAAGACAGGCACGTAGTAGCGTCAGGTAGAGTACAACCACGCAATGAAGGTCTGTTAGCGCTATGGCCTGTGTAGTCTCAGTTATGTAATTGTTGCATAGATAAGCAGGTACAGATACACGCTTGTTACAGCAACCTAAACACCCTCCTTTACCCTCACTGGATACCTGCCTGTGTGCCCGTGGCATCTTCAGCACACTGATAACTTACTCTCTGACCCCATTTCTCTCTTTGCAAGCCAGCCTCCATATGTGGCCAGGCTAATCTTCCTAAAACCTGCCGCTAAAACACTATCCTCAAATGAAGTCTCAAGTTTCTTTCTTGCCCTTCTAAGGTCTGTGTACCAGCAGCCCAATTCCTCCCACTGCTGTGAGATGTGTACTCTGGTGTCAGCTGGACTCTGTCCAGCCCTGTCTTCATGCATAGCTCATCTGTGCTCTCTTTATCCCAAAAGCCACTCCTCCTCACCTCCTCCAATTTTTAACCCCAAGGGCTTTCTATACATTTCCCCCCACCATGAGTAAGAAAAATATTATCTCGTAAAAGAGAGAGAAGCTGGTGGTAGGAACTAGGTAAGGAGAGCACTGCAGTAGCCTCAGGACAGAAGCAGATGGGGGGGGGTGTAACAGGATGGAAGACTGGAGCTGCTGTCGCACGCATGGGCCCAGACCTGCCCGATCTACGTGATAAGTATAATTACTGAGTGTGCGCGGTCAGTAGTGGCAACAGATCTCTGTGGGGTACTTGCTGTGCACTGGGCCCTTTGCTAAGTGCTTCATAAGCGCTAATTCGTTTCGTGTTCGTAGCAGCCTGATGAGAGGGACACTGTTATTATCACTATTGTGTGCAGGAGGAAATCGAGACCTAGAGAAAGTGGCAGCACACTCCGGGTCACATCATTAATTATTGTTCAAAAGATTCAGTCAGATTTGTTTGCCTGAGGCTCATGTTCGTACCCATTACTTTTTCTGCCACTTCCAAGGAGATGTGGCCAACAGATCCTCTTTATCCCCTCTATCTTTATACTTTGCCTTATCATGAAGTTATGAAAAGAGCTTAGCTTTTACCATTAGAAAGACGCAGGCTCAAATTCTGAGTCTCCCCCCTTATGAGCTTATCATACCCTTAAGACTGGATGTCCTCATCAGCAAGCTGGGATGATAAGTTCCCTCGTCATAGTATCTGTGGAGACAAAATGAGGCCAAGGAATCCAAGGTCCTTGCTCGGAGCCTGGTTCCCAGCTCATTTTCTTCCCTTCTCCCATGTGACATGCTTCGCTGAGACCAGTGACTTTCAGCATGGGCATTTTTGTGCCTCACAGTGCTTAGAACAATATTTACAGACATGCAAAGGCGCACGGGGCAGGTCTGTCACTTCCGGCTAAGGCGTCTCTGCTTAGTCATTTTTTATACACATTTTCTTAAATTATGATATGAGAAATCTCTCTTCCACCTGCACCTTTCTTTCCATCATTTCAACAAGCATTTGCTGCACTCACCATGTGTTCGATGGGCTTCCAGGTGCTGGGGTTTTTGAATTTTGGTCCACAGTAATGAAACCCAGCCCAGCCCTGGTCTTACAGCCAGAACTATGCTGTCAACGCTGGGTGTAAGCAGTCGGCAGAGCTGGAGATTATTGGATATTAATAGTTTAGTAAAAGTCTTTCTCCACACCACTTCTCAACTCTCCCTCCTCTTGATTCTCGTTGGCCAATATGGCCACGAGGTGAGGAAAGCTTTGTGCATTGTATGTGTACAGTGTGCTATGAAGGAGTCAGATCTCTGGAACTGGAGTACAGCTAGTTGTAAGCCGCCTAATGGGTGGTAGGAACTAAACCTGGTCCTCTGCTGGAGGAACAAGTGTTCTCAACTCCTGAGCCATCTCTCCAGACCTTAAAAAACAAAAACGAAAACTTTTATTGAGATAGAATGTTTGTATCACAAAATTCACCCATACAATTTGTCTAATTCAATTAACTTTATTATAGGTGTGGAGTTGTGCAGCTGTCACTCTCTGCATTTTAGGGTATGTCTATGCTCACAATAGACTGATTTGCTTATCTTCATCAGACATGTTGAGCTAGTCAGTACCTTTCCCAGAATTGAGCCTGGCCCTCCTCATTGGCTCAAGGATACTGCTGAGCTAGTTTTTAAGAAGACAGACATGAGGAATGATGTGTGGACAGGCATCTTAATTAGACCATTGATGCTCACTTGGTAAATGGCCTGACACACAAGGGCAACCTCTAGGGAGATTCTTTAAAGGAAACCAGAGCTCTCTGCTGACTGGGTGTTTGATCCTGCTGCAAGATGGGACTGACTGACAGTTCCTGTTTCTGTTTGCCTTCCCTTCTCTATCAGGACCCTGTCTTCAGAAGAGCCCTTGCTGCAACAAAGCCTGCCTCCTGCCCCACCCTGCCTTGTCCTCTGCATTTTGTTTCTCTAGAGGGGGGACCTTGCTCATGCTGCTTGCCTCCATCTCTCCACTCCTCTACACATTGCTCTCTTCCTTTGGTTCCAGGTCTCTCTCTCTCTATCTCTCTCTCTCTCTCTCTATCTCTATCTCCCCTGCCAGTTCTACATCACCTGTGGCTTTAGAGTGACCGCATCTAATGGCTTTTGTAGTCTTCCTACCTGGTGGCTGAGCCAGCACTCTCTTTTATGAATCCCACCCCAATGTGGAATAATCCTCTTGTACACTGTAAAGATTTGTCACTTGAATTGGTAAAATAAAATGCTGATTGGTCAGTAGGGAGGCAGGAGGTATAGGTGGGATGACCAAACTAAGGATGGGGGGGACAAGGAAGGGTGGAATGAGGAGACGCTAGCCAGATGCTGAGGGAACAGGAGATACCATGTCAATAAAGGTGCCACTATGTGGCAGAGCATAAATAAGGAATATAGGTTAACTTAAAGTGTGAGAGCTAGTTAGTAATAAGCCTGAGCTATCAGCTGAGCATCCGTAAGTAATATTAAGCATCTGACTCAGTTCATTGGGGATGAATGGTCAGAACAGGAAACATCTGTGCTTATTTGGGGCTGAAGTGGTGGAGGGATCTGGTGGGACAGGAAACCTCCAGCAAACAAAATGGCACCAGCATTGTGGGTTGCATGAGTTTCCATGTAAAACCTGACAAAAACTTTAAAAGGGATTCTAAAAGAATAGACATCCTGTTTAGTAATCATGTTTATGCAGCTCATTTAAAAATATAATGTATAATTAAATACAGATTATAGCTAATAACCTATAATAGACAAGACTCATGTGGTCAGAAAAAGAGAGATATATAGTAAAGACAGATTCAGATGAAGATAAACCTCTAATGGGTTTACAATGTGTTAAAAAAAATATACATAGGCTTGAGAGAAAAAAGAAAAAGGATAAAGTGGCTCAAAAGAAAATAAAGAGGCTGGATGTGGTGGCACATGCCTTTAATCCCAGCACTAGGGAGGCAGAGGCAAGCAGATCTGTGATTTCAAGGTCAGCCTGTTCTACAGAGTAAATTCCAGGACAGGCAAAAGTACACAGAGAAACTCTGTCTCAAAAAAATGAAATAATAACAGGAAAAGAAGTAGAGAAACAAAAAAAAAAAAAAAAAAAAAAAAAGCCATGTAAAGATGGAAAGTACACAGAGCCTGGAGCGGTGTGTTATTGTGTTGTCTTTGAATTGTTTGATTGCTGAGAAAAGAGAAACAGCTGCTAAAAGACATTTGATCATAAATACTGCTGGATTAATCCAACTTATGTATTTTAAAAATGCTTTGACTTCAAAATTTAAGACTAAGGACAGGTTATTTTGAAAAAGGGGTTTTGTTTTTGTCCCCACAGCAAATGAAAAGCTGTGGATTCCTTCCAGACTAATGTGGTTTGATCAAGCAAGACCCACTGAAGCAGTGGCCCAGGTGATCCAACATCCAAAACAGCTTGGACAATGCAGCCTTTCAGACCACTATAGCCAGGATTTGGCCGGGTTTCTGAGTTTTCTAAGGGTTCCCATGGTATTGACAGCACCCCCCAAACAGTAGGAAGCAGTTTAGAAAGAGCAACGCTCAAATTCCTAAATATTGTTTATAAATGTTTGTTTTCATTTAAATAGGGTTGGTTATAATGGTTAATGAACACAGTCAATCTCTTTTTATAAAGAAAAAAAGGAAATATGATATAGAAATAAATACATTGGTATGGGTTTTGGTTTATCAATACAAATTTAAGGTCAATTTTGTTATATATATTTCTCAACTTGTTTAGTAATCATGTTTATGCAGCTCACTTAAAAATATAATGTATAATTAAATACAGATTATAGCTAATAACCTATAATAGACAAAACTTAGGTTTTCTAGATATACAGAGATATATTTGAGATGGATAGATAGTCTTCAAACCTTTCAAAGACCTTCAGAATATGGCATTTAAAATGGTTTAGGGTTTTTCATGACAATGAGACACAACTGTTCCTGGCAACACCAATTATGTTAGAAAGGAAGATGGCTGAAGAAAGTCATTATGGAGTTTGCCTTCAACATGGCAGAAATAGCCATTTGGGCAGGGAACTACTCTTGTCTGGACTGTTTGACTGTATGCGTACATGCAGGGACCACAGGAAAGTGACTGCTGACCTTGAAACAACAAGATGGGACATTGCTGATGGGTTCCTGCTTCATGGAAGAGTCTGCCAGACATTCTGCAGGACACAGAGACAAATGACTGACAAACTGCCAATACAAGTGAACAGTTTACAATTTCCTGTTTTGCTGAGAAGTCTACCAGATACGCTGGGCCTGTAGGCTGAAGATGTATGCTCCAACTTTACAGAAGAATGTTGGGTGACTGTCTGATGGGAGATGTCATTCTGTATATGTTTCTCATACTGGTTAATAAATAAGGCACTGTTGGCCAATAGGAAAGGAGGATAGGAGGGACTAGGAGACAAGGAGGAAGAGGAAGTAGGAAGGAGGAGTCAAGATGGAAAGTCTGGAGAGAGCAGTATGCGGCAGCCGGCTCCAGTAAGAAGAACACGTGGACATACATAGATTAACACAAATGGGTTAATAACTAAGGCAGAGCTAGCCAATAAGAAACTAGTACCTGGCCAACAGCATTATATCAAATACAGAGTCTCTGTGCATTATTTGGGGCTGCGCGGCGGCGGGACAAGACCAGTGGTGGCCGGCAGGAAAAACAGTACACCTTACAAATGGCGCCCACGTGGCTATTAAGAACTTCCACTTAAAATTTAAGAAAAGCTTAAAAAAAGGGTTTTAGAAACAAAAGAACAGAGACAAGCAAGGTTTCTTGGTAGCAGTATTTTTCTTGGTTGAACTCTGCTTTGGGAGAGCAAACAGATATTTGCGCGGCTCCTTTAAGAGAGGTTTCCTGACTCAGCATAAGTGGCAAAAAACTGCAGGGCTTTAAAAAAGCACTGCTAACAATTTATTGGTGAGTATGAGAGATGGCGATGGCAGCGACCACATCTCCAAGCTGGCAGCATGCCTGCTGGACAGCAGTGTTGACCAGGGCAGTGACCACAGCTTTCATTGCTGGCGGTAAATGTACCAGCCACCATCTTTGATAACCGCAGCAGAAACAACAAAGACTTTCATTTTAACAATGTTGTTGTTTAACAGATAAAGACTCATGGCCAGAAAAGATAAAGATTTACAGTAAAGACAGATTCACATTAAGAAAAGGTGCTAAAAGTTTACAGTGTGTTTTAAAAAAAAAATATGTAGGCTTGGGAGAGAAAAGAAATAAAATGGTTTTAAAAAGACAGAGAGGAGCTGGGTGTGGTGGCACACGTCTTTAATCCCAGCACTCAAGAGACAGAGGCAAGCAGATCTCTGTGATTTCAAAGTAAACCTGGTATGCAGAGTGAATTCCAGGACAGATAAGAGTTACACAGAGAAACCCTGTCTCAAAAAATAAAAAAATAAAAAGTAAAATAAAGAGTAATAATAAAGCCACGTAAAGATGAAAAGCTCAGAGAGAATCTGGTTACTGTATGCTGTTGTGTTGTCTCTGCATTGTTTGACTGCTGAGAAAATAACAACAACTGATAAAGGAAATGCTGCTGGATTAATTCAGTTTATATATTTTAAAAATGCTTTGACTCCGACATTTAAGTTCAAGGACAAGTTACTGGGGAAAAGGATTTCTATTTTTGTTTCCACAGAAAATGAAAAGCTGTGGATTCCTTCCAGACTAATGTGGCTTGATCAAGCCAGGCCCCCTGAAACAGAGTCGCTGGTGATCCAACATTCAACATTCAAAGCAGCCTCGCAGACCACAGCCAGGATTTCTTCATCTTCTTAGGATCCCCCATGACAGCGCCCCTACCAGCAGGAAGTAGTTTGGAAAGAACGACGCCCAAATTCCCAAATATTGTTTATAAATGTTTGTTTTCATTTATATGGGGTTGGTTATAAATGGTTAATGATCACAACCAATATCTTTTTAAAGGTAAAAAAGGGATTATGGTATAGATATGAATACTTTGTTTTGGAATGGATTTTCATTTATTGATACAATTTAATGTCAATTTTGTGAGATGTATATTTCTCCTTTTGTTTAGGTATTGTGTTTATATAGCTCATTTAGAAATGTAATGTATGATTCAATACAGATTATAGATAGTACCTATGATAGTCAGATATTATAGTTAAGTTAGTTAAGATTTCTAGATATACAGACATGTATTTGAGATGGATAGGAATTCTTCAAACCTTTCAAAGACCTACAGAATATGGCATTTAAAATGTTTAGGGTTTTTCTTGACAATGAGACATAACTGCTCCTGGCAACACCATGTATGTCAGAAAGGAAGATGGACATTAAAGAAACATATTATGCAGTTTGCCTCCAGTATGGGAAGACTAGCCATTTGGACAAGATACTGCTCTTGTCTGGACTGTTTGAATTTATGCTGTATAAACTGGACATGCAGGACCCACAGAAAAGTGACTGCTGATTCAAGATGGACATTGCTATAGAGTTCCTGCTTCATGGAAGAGTCTGCCAGACAGTCTGCAGAACACAGAGAAAAATGACTGACAAACTGCCAATACAAGAAGACAGTTTAAAGTTTCCTGCTTTGCTGAAGAGTCTGCCAGACACACTATGGCCTATGGGCTGAAGATGGAAGATTACAAAAGAACTTTGGGTGACCAGGCAGTGAGTTGTCTCTGTCATCTCTAGAGTTTATATACTATCCTTCTGTGGTCTTTGAAGGAGTTGAAGACAGATAGTTATAGTTAGTGTTCCTTAGTTAGGATTAAAGATAAGTTACACATAGACTTTAGACTCACAAAGATAAGATAGATAATAGAATAGTTTCTTTTAATCTTGCTACATGTTAATGAACTAAATATTGTTAACTGTGATTCTTATTTGATAACTGTTGTGTTATATATTTTGCTATGCTAAGGTTAAAATCCTTCTTTTTATTTTAGACAGAAAAGAGGAGATGATGGGAGATGTCATTCTGTATATGTTTCTCATACTGGTTAATAATAAAGCACTATTGGCCAATAGGAAAGGAGAATAGGAGGGACTAGGAGACAAGGAGGAAGAGGAAGTAGGAAGGAGGAGTCAAGATGGAAAGTCTGGAGAGAGCAGTATGCGGCAGCCGGCTCCGGTAAGAAGAACACGTGGACATACATAGATTAACACAAATGGGTTAATAACTAAGGCAGAGCTAGCCAATAAGAAACTAGTACCTGGCCAACAGCATTATATCAAATACAGAGTCTCTGTGCATTATTTGGGGCTGGCGCGGCGGCGGGACAAGACCAGTGGTGGCCGGCAGGAAAAACTGTACTCCTTACAACTGTCCAGGCAGCAAGATGTCTCTGTCAATTCTAGAGTTTATATGTTATTTTTCTGAGGTCCTTGGATGGAGTTGAAGACAGATAGTTATGGTTACTGTTTTCCTTAGTTATTATAATAGATAAATTACACATAAAACTGTAGACTCACAAAGATAGAATAGATGATAGGATATTTTCTATAAATTTTGGCAAACCTAATGAACTAAATATTGTTAACTGTAGTTCTTGCTTGATAACTGTTTTGTTATATATAATTTTACTATGTTAGGTTAAAACCTTTTTATTTAGTCAGAAAAGAGGAGATGATGGGGGATGTCCTTATGTTTTTCTTATTGGTTGAAGAATAAAACAGTGTTTGGCCAATAGCCAGTAGGACGCAGGAAGATAGTCAGGGCTAAGAGACAAGGACGAGAAAAAAAGGGATGCCATGAAGGGACCAAGAGGATAGGATGCACCAGGCGCTCTCTGGTAACACAAGGTCATGTAGAAATATGTAGATTAGTAGTTATGGGTTAACAATTAAGACAGAGATAGCCAATAAGAAGTCCTAGCCATCAGCCAACAGTTTAATAATTAATATGGTGTCCTGTGGGCTTATTTGGGGCTGAGACAGGTGGTGGGATCTAAGCAGGACAAGAAGAAATTCCAGCAGTAACCCTTCCTCCTACCCTTCCCTCTGTTCTGTGGCCTCCTCACCACGTCTGATTCTTCAGTCTCCCACTTTGCTCTGCTCCCACCCCCTGCTCCCACCCCAGGGTCTAGCTGTTACGCTGAAGGCCTCCTCCTTGAACATTGATCTCTGGATGCTCGATATCCCATCCTCAGAGTAAGCCCACTGGCCGGTCACTGTGGCTGATCCTGTAAGGCCTCCCAGGTGCAGTCTGGCAAGCAGAAACTGGTTTGTAGCCAAGTGGTCTTGGCACTGACCTTTCAGTACTGCAGTATTGTGTGGGGCTCTGCTGTTGGCCTTGCACTCTGGGAGGAGCAGGTCTCAAGCAGAGTAGCTTTTGACCTTGACACTAGAGACCTTGAGGTAAATCTCTTTTCTGGGCCTCTGCCCTATGGCCTTAAGCAAACCAACACTATGATCTTTGTGATCCCGGAACGTTTCTTCCCATATAAAAAGGTGGGATTTTCATTTTGTTTTGGTGTGTGTATGTGTGTGTGTGTGTGAGAGTGTGTGTGTGTGAATTTGGCCAGTCATTCCCAATTGGAATGATAAGAGTTCCCAGGAGGAGAAATTGGGAGGACAGAGGACTGACAAAGAGCCAAGGATGGGAATGGATACTATTAAGGGCAAAGCCAATCCTGGCCCAGCCTCAGGGGTCAGTTAGCCTGAGACCAAAGACCTTCAGGGGTAGACACCAAAGTGAAGCCTGGAAAGTTCTCAGCAAATTAGAGGGTGTGTGTGTGTGTGTGTGTGTGTGTGTGTGTGAGAGAGAGAGAGAGAGAGAGAGACAGTGACAGACACAGAGAGAGACAGAGACAAAGAGAAAGAGAGAGAAAGAGAGAGAGCACATAGGCTCCAAGAAAGGCTGCCTTAACTAGGGAGGCTTGCAACCAAGGGCATCGCCACCTCCCTGTGACACAAAGAACTTAACCTGGAGAGCTTCCACGATCTCTGGCCTGCCACCACCTCAGAAAGATTTGCAACTGGTGGCCCTGGAGGAAGGTGTTTGATTCTATCAACTGGTTATGACCCAGGTGAAGACACCAGAAAGTCTTGGCAGAAGACTAAGAGGGTGGGAGTGGCTAGGAGCAGGTTCCCCATGTGCTTCTGCAACATGTAAGGAGAAAGTGTCCATCTGGAAGGTGAACCAGTTGCACTGTCATTATGCTGGATGGCCACCAACAGAGGGTCTGGCTGAGGAGCAGGCCCGCATCTTCCGTGAAGTAGTAGCTTCACTGGCAGCAGCTGGATCCAGGCTTCAGATTCCCAAGGGCTTGAAGAACTTCCTCGAGCCTCAGTGGCACCAGCACCAGGTCCACAGCTCCTTTTCCAAGGATTGGCTGCCATGCCCTGGGGCGCTCCTTTAGAGTTCCCTGTTTGTGACTTCTGCCTTCTTCCCAGCACCTTCCAGACCTTGGAAGGGGAGGATTGTCTCCATTGTTTTCTTTGTGACCTTTTAGCTGCTGAGTTAACAATTTCAACCCAGCTTAGGTTTCTCTCTTCAAATTCTCTCTGTTAATGTACTTGGACCTTGACTAATGCACTCTATGACATGCCAATTTAACAATAAAAAGAATATCCATTCCAGCTCTGAATTCCTGGAGGGCAGCCCACTAGGTCACTGGGATGAGTCTAACATCCATTAGTAAGAGCTTGATGCACTGTAGTGTGTGTGTGTGTGTGTGTGTGTGTGTGTGTGTGTGTGTGTGTGTGTGATGCACAAAGCCATCATAAACATTACCCTTCAGGCTAAGCTGCAGAAGGCCTTATTAAATACTTGCTGGTTGAATGGAACACTCAGTTTTAGCTTCTTAGTGGTGGCGAGGAATGAAAATTCCAGGCTTTGGAGCCAACAGAACTTGGCTCTAGTCTCTGCCCTTTCACATCTAAGGCAAGCTATTCCACTTTCTCATTGAAGGTAGTGCCAGCAACAAGATACAGGTGGTAGACCTGTTGGATGGCTGCCAGAGCACAACCTGTTAAAAGGACATTAGGTTGATGTTCTAATCAGGTTCCAGAGGAGGAGGACAAGAGGTGCGTGGTGACTTAGGGCGATTAAATTATCCGTGGAGACGAGAAAAATGGGAAACCAGTTTTGATGAAGTAGAGATAAGAAGGGAGCCAAGGCTAAAGGCTCCTCTGAGAAGGCTTTTCACTTATGAGGACTTGGGGACATTTGAGGTAGTTGATAACCACAGAGAGCCAGTGGTTGTATGGATCCCTGGTCCTGTACCAGAACCTTTGTTGAGGAACAGAGATGAAGAGTGAGGGCTTTTGTTCCCAGAAACTCAGTAAGTACATCCAGCTTGGATCTGCTGTGGGATGATGGGTGCTGTGCCCAGGCTGGGTGACAAAGATGGATTATGGCTGGCTTCGGGAGGGGGAGAGCTGGCTTAGTTGTGTAGAGCACTTGCAGCTCTTTTAGAGAAGCCTACATTGATTCCCAAGCATCCACTTGATGGTGACAAGTCCAGTTTCACAGGATCTGATGTTCTCTCCCAGGAAACCAGTCATGCATGTGGTACAGAGACATACATGCAGGCAAAACATCCACACATTTAAAAACTAATAATAACTAAAGAAGAATACAGCAGGCTTTGGTGGAAGCAACTCAGAAGTTAGTAAGGGGCAACTGTCACCAATAGCCAGGAAGTAGAGATGGGAGGACACCTAGCTTTTTGAACAGCCTCCTTCCTGTCTTTCTTACTTTCCATCCCCGACCCCTCCATAAAAACTCACTGCCATCCTGTTCATGCTGTTAGATCTCAGCTCTACCCCCAAAATTAGCTGAGCTGTTGAGAATAGGCATATGGTTCTGGGTCCAAACTCTGTTTTTTCACTTGCTACCTGTGGGGCTTTGACCCAGCCTAAACCAGACTTAAGTCCCAGACTGGATCATCTCCATCCCCACGGGGTTGTGGTGAGAGTTGAGTGGGATGATTGTGGTTGCACTGTTTATCTATTTTGAAATCTGGTTAGTCACTTAATAATCAGGAAAATTGGGAAAGAGTCACACTGGTTTTTGTAAAGTGCTACTCTTCAGCTTTTGTTTGTGGAGAGAAAACTCCTGTCTTGCCTCCCCGAGGGAGTGGCTTATTAGATGGGGGGGGTATGTTAGAGAAAGTAGTTGGGTCCCCTCTCATGTGGAAAGCCTATCTTTGGGTCTGTCTGACTTCAATACTCAGATATTCCCACCACCCAAATTGTTTCTTGCTGTCCTTTGCCCTCATGTCACACAGTTGCTTAGAAACCCGATGGCTCTCTCACCCATAAAATCAAACACCAGTGTATCCTAGTCTTGGAGGTCTTTCTCATGTGGAGTCCTCCTTTTCTGGCCTTGTTCAAATTCTCACTACGCATGCCCTTGAGTGGGCCAGCCAAGGCGGTGTTCTCCATGGGCAGACACCTATTGTGGGCACACATGCAGCCCATTCCCACATCTGGGAAGCTCCAAAGCTGGAGCTCATGGCTCAAGGGTAGTACCACAAGCAAAACCTAACAAGGCCATGTCCTGTCTTCACAGCTTTCCTCAAAGCTACAGACTAGAATTTGACACTTTGACTGGACTCCATGTGACGGCTAGAGGAGCAGGTAGGAGGGTGTAGGTGCACAGATGTGCTGTGGGAGGATAATGGCGGTGACCGTAGTGGTTCCATTAGGTTCTTTGAGACAGCACTAGGCCTGTCACAGTGTTTGCCACACTAACCAGTCAATGCCCAGTGGCAGATGTTTCAAGGGGACTCCCAGTGGCCTTGTGGTTAGCCTAGCCTCTCAGCAGGTTCTCTAGTCCTTCCAACATGCAACAAGGTACTCCCAAACCCCCAGCATTTGTCTCCTCTGTTTCTGTGCCTGTCAAAGGGGGTGCTGCCGCAAACAAACCATTCTGCCTGTGTGTTTGTCTCCTCCAGGGTGCTGAGGATGTAGACACTACAATGCTGTGTGTGTATGTATCTCAGCGATCCACAGTGCAGCAGGGTATCAAGGCCATGTGTGAATAAGATCACCTTCCATGTATCCATTCACCTAGACTTTTAGGGCCTCAGCTCTTGGCTAGGTACCCTGCAAACACAAGTCATGCTGGAGTTGGAATTCAAAGGCAGTAAAGAGTGAACCAATTCACCTTTTCTCTCTATTCACACCAGCCAGTGGAAACCTTGCCTTTTCCTCATAGTGAGTCCCCTCTGCATTTTCTCCCCAAAGTCCCTTTGACCAGCAGCTCCTGCCCTATTCCAGCTTTCAGACAGGTTAGCCACTTCTTTGGGTCCTGGTCACTCTGTTATGCTGGTCAGGAATTGTCCCCACGCTATGGTGAGACCAGGGCACTAGAGGCCAGATGTTTTACATATTTTGTGGGACTCTGGGCAGGCAAGTTGGTAGTATAGGCTCAGTGCTATGGAGTATTATTTTTACCATGTAAAGATGTGTTCTATTTGTTTGTGCAATGGTGTATTGCTTTAACTGTATAAAGGTGGTTGAAATTTGTTTGTGTTATGTAAAGATGTGTTGCTGTTTCACCTTGCTGCCTAAGGCACCTGATTGATCTAATAAAAAGCTGAATGGCCAACAGCTAGGCAGAAGCGGATAGGCAGGGCTGGCAGGCAGAGAGAATAAATAGGGGAGAAATCTAGACTTGAAAGAGATAAGAAGAATGAAGAGGATGAGGGAAAGGAGAGGGACATGCCTGGGGCAGAAGCTAGACAAGAAAAGCAGTAAAGGTAAGATACACAGAAGGAAAGAAAGGTAAAAAGCCCTGAGGCAAAGGGTACAGAAAGATAGACTAAAATAAGAGCTAAGCTCAGGCTGAGCATTAAACACTGATAAGTCTCCATTTCATGATTTGGGAGCCAGCTGGTGGCCCAAAAAAAAAAAAACCTTGCGACATCTCAGTCTTGTAACTGTGATTGACCCCCGTGCAGTGCCCGTTGTCTTCACTGTCCTGAAAGATAAGACTGTCAGCTGGTTTGACAGATGAAGTGTTAGGGGGGCTGACTAGGAGTTTTGGAGCTATGTAGAGGCAAAGGCAGGGTGGAACCTGGCTCCCTATAACCTCGGGACTCACAATGGAAGACCCTTTGGGCCACGCGAGGACCCACCTTGCCTCAGTGCTTGTTCTCAACCTGATGTTCGCAGCTGCTTTGATGTGGCCCTCACAGACATGGTCCTAGGTTATTATCCCAGACATGCTTCCCATGGGTTTTGTGGCTGTGTCAGCCACAAAGTCATATGAGTAGCCATCAGAGGAGTGAAACAACAGGCATTTATAGAGTAGAAGGAACTTTCTATCAGTATTCTAAAGCCTTGGAATGCATTTTGCACCACAATGACAATGATAGCACCAGAATGGAGGTGTTGATGATAATTGTGGTAGGGGGTATTAATTGGGGGTAGTTAAGGTGATACTATTTGGGGGAGAAGCTGGTAGTGGTCATGGTGGTGGTGTTGACGGATGTGCTGATGCTGATGGAGTGACAGTGATGAGTAGAAAAACACTGTTTGTAGTTATGATGGAGTTGGTGATGGTAGAGGAGGTGGTGGTAGCTATGGTCACACAAGTGGCCATGTTCCTCCCCCTGAGGGCCTCTAACTGCCAGGTTCCTCCCACAGAATATTCAAACTGCCCTAACTGCTGGACCCTGCCCCCATCATAATAGACTAAGAAGCCCAATCTCTGGAAATTCCACCAGTCTCCACCCTGGAAAGTTCCGCCTGGAAAGTTGCCAGAAACTCTATATAAGCCCTGTATCTTGTTCAGTTTGGGGCTGTCCTTTTCCACCCTGACAGAGGCAGCCACTCTCCTGGCTCACCCCAATCAATCTCTTGTGTGAGGTTTGTTGTGTGGTGTGGCTTTGTGGTATTCCTTGGCTCCCGGCTGCCAGGATACCTTTCCATTCAAGCTGTAACACTCAACAGTGATGGTGTTAGGGCTGTTGATGATCGTAGTGCTGCCGCCGACTCTGCTTTGGGAAATGGTAATGGTTGTGGTTATGATGGTAGTGGTGATACAGGAGGAGGTGGTGATGGCTATGGTAATGGTGGCCCACAGTTGAGGTGGTGGTAGAGATGGGGTGCTGGTTGTTAGTGGTTGGTAGTCTTGGTGATGACGGTGGTCACAATGTGGAGTGACTGGTGAAGGTGGCGACAGGGTTGATAGTGAGCATAACGAAGGTGCTCATAGGGAAGGCATAGACATGGATGGGCATGGGACTCTGGGTTCAGGCAGGCCTGGGTTCAAATCCCAACTCTGCACCTGTCTTAGTTCATTTTCTGTGGCTGTAACAGAATGCCTAGTCTGGGTAATTTACATGGAAAGAGGCTTCTTTAACTCAAAGTTCTGTAGGCAGGGAATTCCAAGATCTGATGGCTATCACTGGCAAGGGCCTCGACTGTATCATTATTGTAATCTAGCTGGTGACATCACATGGAGAGGGAGACTCGTGAGAGTGTGGCAGGCAGGTGTGGGTTGAAAAAACAAACAAACAGAAACAAAACAAAACAAAACAAAACAAAAAAAAAAAAAAAAGCCAAAGAACTGGCCCACTTGCTTTCTGGAAACTTACCCATTCTTCCAAGAACTGGCCAATGTAGCAAGAAAGACATTAACTCCTCTTGAAGGCTCCATGCCTTAATACAGCCACACTGGCAACCAAGCTTCAGTTCAACACAAGTGTTAGTGGCAATAAGCCACATGTATCCCTACCAGCGATGGACCTGCTGCACAGCCCAGAGAAAGTTAGTTGCTTCTCTTTGTTTCTTCGTCTGGTAAGTGAGAAGACTTCGCTGCTCTTCAGTTCCTTTAGTCATCCAGCATTGCTGCACGACATTAGCGGAACAGGATGGTGTAGCGGCTGGAGATACAGCCCTCTATGACACTTGCAGGCATTTACATGATGCCCACATCAACACAGAAGCATACAGTGGCACAGAGGAGAGACACACATTTTGTTTTTGGAGTTGCAGGTGAATGCATTTCAGGATGGACTTGTGGTTGGTGAGATACCATGAAGACAGTGGTTCTCAGCCTGTGGGTCACAACTCCTACAGGGGTTGAAAGACCCTCTCACAGGGGTCTCCTAAGACCATCAGAAAACACAGATGTTTGCATTATGATTCGTAACAGGAGCAGCATTTCATGTAGTAGCAATGAAAATAATTCTATGGTTGGGATCACCACAACATGAGGAACTATATAAAGGGGTCATAGCGTTAGGAAGGTTGAGAACCACTGCTCTTAGGCAGGGGACCAGGCAATCTGTGACACTTACCCTCCCCAACCAACCACCCCAGGTGGAGTGAACTGGACAGGGTGAGGGAGAGGGGACTTGGCATCCTGACCGGCCTTGGCCAATGAACTTCAGCATTGGTTTGGTCTCCTGTGACAGAGTTCCTCTCAGCCAGCTGATTTCCCGATGTCCTGAGGACATAAACAGTTTGACCTGACAGTAGGGAGAATGCAACCTACTGCCAGATGACACACACTGCACATGACTCATGTTGTTGACCAGGGAAAGGACATGCCCAAGGTTATATTACCAGTGTTGTTTATCTTCACTGCAGAGAGTGGATAGAGGAAGAGATGCCTTGGGGGAGCCGATAGCCAACGCCTGCTGTGCAGTGTGGCTGCGGCAAGGAGGCTACCTTGGTATTGTCAACTGAACATTTGTTGCAAGGCAGTGGGACACCTTGGCACCAGATTGCAATAAATCCTGCTAAGAAGACATTTGGGTGTCACCCTTTCAAAGGCACAGCCCAGGGTCACAGCTATGGGTTACCCTCAGGATGCATCCATCCATACTCGAAGCTGAACAGAGCTGCCAACTTCCTGGTGAGCTTCCTGTCTACTCCTTGGGGTTGGAATTTTGTAGTACAGTAAAAGCCTTTTGGATGTTGCAGCTGCTGGACTTTCATAATCAAGGCAATTGATCTTAATCTATGGTGCACACAAGATATAATAGAACAGACCAAATGGACCATCTGTCAGAGAGCAATGGCTGCTCCTCCAGAGGACCTGGGTTTGAGTCCCAACTTGTACATGGCTGCTCTGGTCTGGGGGATCTGATGCCCCCTTCTGGCCTTCATGCGCACTGCTTGCACAGGCATACATGCATGCAAAACATCCATATACATAGAACAAATACAGAGAGAAAATTTTTAAAAAGCGAAGAACTACTGCTGGATTCCCAGTTCTCACCCCCAAGGGCACAAGGATAAAGGCTAAGAAAATCTACACCTGCATTGTCTGTGTCAGGTGAGGGATGGATGAGAAAGGAACTGTCTTTGCCTTTGAAGGTGAGGGAGGCAGCTTTTGTCTGGCCTCCTATAAGCATCTCCTTGGAAACCCTAGGGTTGTAGGACCCCCTCTTAATGTAAGGTCATCTATTTGGGGCTGGGTAGACTGAAAAACTGCTTCTCTCTTGGAAGGAATGCTTATGTCTCTAGGACTAGGCAAGCTTCTGGTTCTTAGCGGTAGTTAGAAACAAGCCCCAGTTTTCCAGTTTTTTTGTTTTTGTTTTTGTTTTTTTGTTTTTTTTTTTTTGTTTTTTGTTTTTTTTTTTTGTTTTGTTTTTTGTTTTGTTTTGTTTTCCAGAGGATCCACCCAGACAGGAACACAGAAGTTAGCTATACTCCGTAGCTACCCAAGACACAAATGTCCCCCATATTACTAAACACCTGCAGCTCACAGACTTGGGTCATCATTAGGGGATGGCTAGAATCCTTCCCGAAAGGAGAACTCAGTTTATAACAGGGCCGACATTGTTCTAGATCAGTGGTTCTCAATATTCCTCTAATGCTGTGACCTTTTAATACAGTTCCCTCACTGTAGTGACTCCCCAAACATAGCATTATTTCACTGATACTTCCTAACTGTAATTTTGCTTCTGTTATGAATCATAATGTAAATATCTGATATGCAATCCACAGGTTGAGAACCACTTCTAAATCCATCTAAATACCAATTGCATCTGCTTAATCCACTTGCCTTGTTTCCTGACCAGAGTGACACTCCTCCCTGATGACAGCACAGTGGCAGTTCTCACTGGCTAAGGTGTTCCACTGGTGGGTGGCTGGCATACACCATGCTCCTGTCTGATGGCTGGCCTGATGGTTTTTTTTTTTTGTTTGTTTGTTTGTTTGTTTGAAGACAGGGTTTCTCTGTAGGAACCCTGGCTATCCTGGAACTTGTTTTGTAGACCAGGCTGGCCCCAAACTCATTGAGATCCTCCTGAGTGTGGAGACTAAAGGCATGTGCTACCTCCACCTGGTGAGAGGTACTGTCTTATCAGGACACTAATCCCACCAGGACCCCTCACCATCACCCTCGACCCCGCCTTATCTTCAACCGTCTGTGCTAACCTGCTTTCTGTTACTATGAGAAGCACCTGATGTCAATTAGCTTGGTTTATGCTATTGGAATTCTCTGTCTTGGGGAAAGCTGGAAGCCTTCAAAGGGGGCCGAGTGGGAGAACGTGGGAGGAAGAATCCACCTTTGCTAATTCCTATGCATGCCTCACTGGCATCTTTACTCTACATGCTGGGAAAACTGCTCAGGCACAGTACCAAACCTCCCCTAGTGAAACTTACACTCATGTGGGTGCAGTCAGGGTGGGCCTGGGAGATGGCTCAGGGGTTAGGAGCACTAGTGCTTTTGCACAGGACCAGGGTTCAGGTCCCACACCCACATCAGGTGGCTCATGACATCCAGTAACTCCATTTCCAGAGAATCCAACAGGCCTCCACATGTACTTTCAGGTATGTAGGTCACATAAACTTGTGCAGGCACACACACATACACAAACATGAAAACACTGTTTGATAGATGCAATCATGACAGATAGGGATTGGAGCCATGGGGGACTAACACTGGGCCAGGGAGATAAGGAGGACTGGATGGGGAGTCTAAAATAGCTGTGACCAGGAGGCCAGTGACCAGAAGTGCAGATGTGGACCCGGCAGGGGTGGTGAGGGCCTCCAGGTCCCCAGGAGCTCACAGCATGTGTACATGAATAGCAGACTCACCTATGCCCCAGGCACTCCCTGGCAGTCAGAAGGGCTGCAAGGTGACAAGCTAGAGAAGGGCATGGCCTTTAAGGGCCTCCAAGGCCAGGGGCTGGAAATTTCTTCCCTTCTCCTTCTTCCCCGTCTCTTTTCATCTTTTCATCTTTTCTCCCTTCTTCCTCTCCCTCTCATTCCCCACCCCAATACTTCCCCGTGAGCCAGGATTGTCCTAGGCATTGGTGTGCAAAGCTGAGTGAGGCTTTGTCTCTGCCCTCAGTGGCTTATAGTGCGATCCTTCTAACGCGTGGGAGGAACAGTTGTGGAGCCATCAGACTGGGGCCTCTGCAGGTCTCCCAGGAAGAGGCTGTGTTTTGAGCCTCAGTCCATGAGACAGGAGGCATGACTGAGGGCCAGAACTTTGGGCAGGATCAGGAGAAGGGCTTGTGGTGGGGGGTGGGGGTTGGGCTGTGATCAAAGAGACACTGCTGCTTTCCGGGGGTCACAGTGAAGCCAGGAACTGTTCCTGCAACCGTCAGGGACTGTGGCCAGCTGCAGAGGGCTGAATGCTAGGGTGGGACTACAGCCAAGCCCGTGGTCACTTATTAGTGACTGATTATAGCTTAAGCAAGAGGGCAACTCTGTTATGTTCCATCCCCATGGAACAGAGAAAGTCATAAATTGGTCTACCTCTTAATCCTGAGTCCTAGGACTAAAGGTGTGTACCACCACCTCCTAGTTTCTGGCTGCTGGGATTAAAGGTATGTACCTGGCCTTCTATAGCTTGTGGCTGACTTTACTTTCTGAATCCTCAGATAAGCTTTAACAAATCATAAATAATATATCCCACATAAACTTGTCTTGATTTATGACTTTCTCTGTTCTGTAAAACTATAAAAATTTCAGGAAACTGCTTCTACATTGGAACGTGGAATCTGGGGTAACCTAAATCCACACCCACTCAAAATAGCTCAGAATAAAGTACCTCTTTTTTATTTTAAGATGGCAGCTTCAGGTTTCATGTTAATAACACACTGTTGTGCAAGTTATTGGAAACTTAGTTTGTTGCTGGGTGTTGGTGGCACATGTTTTTTAATCCCAGCACTCAGGAGGCAGAGGCAGGTGGGTCTCTGAGTTGGAGTCTAGCCTGGTCTACAGAGCGAGTTCCAGGACAGGCTCCAAAGCAATACAGAGAAACCCTGTCTTGAACACCCCCCACAAAAAAAAGAAAGAAAGAAAACTTAGTTTGTTTCTGGGGTTTTCCTGAAGTATTTTTGGATGAAGGTCAACTTTGGTAAACTGAGGCCATGAAAATGAAAATGTCAGGCATAGGAGACAATCATGATGCATATTAAAAGTGCCTTGACTTAGGACATTCTTTGTTATATAAACTCTTCACCTACTGACCCTGTTGGAACATGGAATTTGGGGTGACTTAAATCTATGTTCCCTGTCTGTAGCCACTCACATTTGGCTCTATAATAAACTATGCTATCTCCTTTGAGGTAAAAGCCATGTTTTGTATAGACAACCCCATAGCTTCTCAATTGGAACCATCCCCTTGCAGGGGTCACACTGACTTTAGTGACCTTGCAGATCCTAGGGAATGTTCTGGAAGCCTCTATAGCAGTGATTCTCAATTAATGGGTCACAACCCCTACAGGGGTCGCACGTCACATATTTACATTATGATTCGTAACAGTGGCAAAATTACAGTTATGAAGTAAAGAAATAATTTTATGGTTTGGGGTTCACTGCAATGTGAGGAACTGTATTGAAGGGTCACAGCATTGGGATGGTTGAGAATCCCTGCTCCATAGTGTTCCCTTTATTATAATTCAGGCAGACCCGGCCCTGACCCCTTGGGTGCCTGCCAAAGTGTGTCACCTCCGTGCATGGCAGTACCCTGGCTCTATATGCAAGTGTAAAGGTCCCATTAAAAGGCAAACTCTGCTCACTTCCATGCTCTTTCAACAGTTTTCTGAGGAGCCAGGTCACTGTCTCCCCGTCTCTCTGCCTCTGTCTCTTTTCTCTTTCCCACAAGGCTGTGTTGGGATGATACAGTATTTGGCTCAGGACACTTGGGAAGTTTTTGTTTCTTGTCTGTTTCATATGTTTGAGAAAAGATGTTTGTATGGATGTGCCTGATTCTAAATGCCTATATGTGTCCTATATGTGTGTTTTGCTAACATATGACCACCGCCATCTTTACTGAGGGTGACCTCATGATCACTGTCATTTTGCTTGAGGTTAAAAGAGATGCTTAATGGCTATTTTTATTAAGAGCAAGACGGACAGATCAGATGACCTAGCCCTCTTGGTTCTGGCTGGCTTTGGTCTCATGGTTCCTTAAGAGTCTAGCCTCATGCTGGTGGGCACTGGCAGGAGCTGTGTTTACCACCCCAGCTCTGGGAAGTTGATGAGCTCACTTTCCGGAGTGCTCATGAGTGGCAGCCAACCGTTGTGAGTGCTTGTGGAGAAGGGCCAACTGGCGTTTCTTCTCTGTTTGTGTGGTTGTGACATGTGTTGGAGGCCAAACATGGTCAAATTTTTCAATTATTCTTAACACTTTACAATAACTTATTAGCTTTCATAAGACCAGAACTTGCTGGGGTAGGGCTTGTGAACAGGGATTGGTGGAGCCTAGAGGCTAGCATTGCCCTTGACAAGGTAATAGGCACCACAGCCTTATATTCATGGAAGGGCCACAAGTTCCTTTGCTAGAAATAAGAATTACTCTCTTTTTAGCAAGAAGGAACTTTCTTCAAGCTCCTAAGGGAATGGGGACTTTTGTCTAATGCCTGACCTTGGAAAAAGGACTTTATAGTTTTATCTCTGTTAAATTTGAGCCTTAAAATACTATTTCTGAACTGAAGCTCCTCCTCTTTACCTCCCCCCGACTCCGGACTCAGATGTTATTAAAGTCTTGCTGTCTTATTGAAACCAGCTTGGCCTTGGTATAGCTCAATGGCCAAGGATGGTATACTTAAGTTCCAAATTCTCTCAGATTGTACCAACCTCTGCCACTGCACAAGCAAATGACCCCAAAGTATCTTATCTCTAAAGTTTTACAACTTCCCACTCTTAAATCTTTTATCTCTATGATTTCTCAGGGCTTTGCTCTCAGAAATCTTTTAAGACTATTGTGTAAACCGTCTTTATCTCAGGGTTGATTTGTAAATTCATTGGGTCTGTTAAAGAATCTATAAAATCTGTAACAAAATTTGGCTTAAAACTTATAGCAAAAGGCTTACAGCTAAACCTATACATTGGGGTTTTAACTTACTACAATAGCCTATATATGTGATCCAACTCTTATCTAGAATTAACTGTATATGTTGTTATCACCAGGCAAATGTGCCCTGCCCCTTGGGCACCTGGCAGTTCCCCTCTACACATAGCAAGCAGTACCCTGGCTCTATGCAGGTGCAAAAGTCCTTTTAAGAGACAAGCTCCACCCATTCCTGCTCTTTCTCTGAGGAGGCAGGTCTCTCTGTCTGTCTCCCTCTCTTCCTCTCTTCCTCTTTCCTTAATTTCCTCCCTTTCCTAATAAAGCTTCCCAAGTAACCTCTGACTGCCTGGCATGTTTGTCTTGTCATGGGATCACCAAGGTCTCCTCTCATTGCATATCATAACATGTGTAACTCAGATTCAACTCTTGTTTAGAAGAACATGTTTTAAATAGCAGCCCACGTGGATCTTCTCTATTTTGGCTAATGACCTTCAAGATGTAAGCAACCACATGACCAATAACCATCTTTACTAAGGTTAAAGGATACATTGTTGTAGAATATTATTAGTTGGTGTGTGTTATATTTGTTTATGCTGTAGAACATTTGTTTAATGATTCAAAGATGTGTTGGCTTCTTTTATATTGCATTTATTTATCTCTGTGAATCTGTGTTACTTTGCCTGTCTAAAACACCTGATTGGTTTAATAAAGAGATGAACAGCCAATAGGTAGAAAGGATAGGCAGGGCTGGCAGGCAGAGAGAATAAATAGGAAGAGAATTCTGGGAAGTAGGATTGACAGGAGGAGAGCAAGACTCAAGGGACTAGCCACCCAGCCACACAGCCACTCAGCCACACAGCAAGCCATGGAGTAAGAAGTAAAGAAAGGCATATTGAATAGAGGCTTAAGATAGATGGGATAATTTAAGAGAAGCTGGCTAGAAATAAACCAAGCTAAGGCCAGATATTCATAAAAAAGAATAAGCCTCTATGTATTAATTTGGGAGCTGGGTGATGACCCCCAAAGATTAAAGAGCCAAGAGAAAAGAGTAAAAAAGAAACAAAAAATAAAAGCAAAAACAAAAACCCAACAGTACATGCCCTGTGGCTTCATCTTAAGATGACCATGTGGCATAAAGCAATAATTTTAAAACTCAGCCCCCACTGAACCCTTAGTTCATCATCGTATCTCCTTTTAGACTAAGGGAAGCAACAAGTCTCAAATATTTCAGATTAACAATGGATTTTTATATGATGATAAACTTGTAAGGTTATAAAGTTCTATTTAGATTAACAAAACCTGATTTAAGATGTATTTCTTTGTTAAATGTTTAACACAAAACTGCTAGAAAATTTAGATAAGTAGCAACATATGTTTGATACATATGATTTTTTTTTTTGATAAATAAGGTATTGTGGAGGTTTGAAAGAAAATGGCCCCCAGAGGAGTGGCGTATTAACGAGGTATGGCTTTGTTGGAGTAGGTGTGGTCTTGGAGGAAGTGTGTCACCGTGGAGGTGGGCTTTGAGGTTTTATACATGCTCAAGCCACTCCCAGTGAGATAGACTGCTTCCTGTTGCCTGCATATCAACATGCAGCAGTACCTTCTCCAGCACCACATCTGCCTACATGCTGCCATGGTTTCCGCCATGGTGATAAAGGAATAAACCTCTGAAACTGTAAGCTGCCACTTCAATTACATGTTTCCCTTCATCAAAGCTGTCGTGGTCATGGTATCTCTTCTCAGCAATAGAAACCCTAAGACAGGGTTATTTGATGATCAAGATTTATAGTCACACATATTTATTACCTCCCAGGCCTGTGGGGCAGGAGTCAAAGATGGCTGACTGGGTTGCCCGCCTGTTCCTCACGGGCCTAGATCAACGTGTCAGTCTGCTTATCTCTTCTGTGAGGAACTGAGGGAGCTTCTAGCAGAATTGATCTCCGCTGCAGGTCTGGCCTTCTGCACTCTTTCTCAGGTGACTTCTGTCCCAGTATGAAATGTCCCTGGGCTGTGAATGCCTTCTGCCGAGAAAACAGCCTGACTGTATGAGACCTGTGTTGGTATGCGTCCTCGATGCCACCTTCCATGGTCACAGGAGTGGGACCCTGTGTGTATGCTGCCCTAATGACTGTACCCACTCCTCAGAACTCAGCTCAACATCACTCTCACAAGCCTTCCCTGAAGACCTGTCCCAAAGGAATCATTTTTTTTTTTTTTTTTTCCCTGTCAATTGTCAATTGCTTTGTTTTTAACTCCATTTCAAGTAGTATAATTATAGGCTATTGAGAGAATGTTTTGTGGATTTTAGCCAGGCCATCCTTGAACTCCTGATCTTCTTGTCTCTACCTCTCAAGTGTGGGGATTACATGTGTGCACCACCACACCCAGATTTTCAGGATTATTTGAGTAAGGTCTGTGTCAGCCTGGAACCTGTATGCTGTGTGAGGGTAGGGGCCATCTCTGTTTTACTCATTGTGGATACTCTGTCACCTTTGTCCCAGCATAGTGCTGCAGCACAAAGTAGGGACAGTTGGAACTGCACTTAATCAGCTGCCCTGTATGGGCAAGAGTGGGGCTGGGTTCTTAAGCAGTATTTCAAAACTGTAGCATAAATTATGCAGCGGTCCACCGGGAGAGGCCCAAAGGCTACCGAATGGGCAGGAATTGAGGCTCCCATTGTGACTGCAGCTCAGTGGGTGATAACCAGTGGCCCTTGCTGATTAGCACTTGCATATATGAGTAGAAAGGGATGATAACTTTACTAGGATTCACTCCACTTGGGTTGGTTTTGCCCCAAATCTTTCACATCCTTGAGCCCTTGGATGAAAAATAAAAGCTGTCACCACAAGGCCACCAGGTGGCAGCACAGGCAACAAGTGGTAGTGAGTTGAGTTGCTCTAGGGTACCCACCAGAAGGCAGAAGCTGGCCAGAGAACCCCGGTGAGACTCCTGGATCCCCTAATAAACTAGGAAGTACAGTTGCTCCAGCCTGGGTAGGGTGTCACCAAGGATGCCAAGACACTTCCTTAGCCCTCGACCCCGGCTCCCCAACCCTGGAGTTGGCATCTGGTCCCTGTCCTGCTTCCTCCCATCACACCCTTAATCACCTGCTTGCTCATCTTGGAGCAAACTTCAGTGGGACCCAGATGGATAAAGATCACTGTCCCAGTTTGAACAGTGTTGATTGACAGCACAGGGCAGGATCTGGAGTTATACAGTAAGACAGGAGGGACCCTAAGTGTAAGTAGGTGTCACAGAAGGTGTCACAGAGGGGGTGGTGGGCTGAGCCTGAAATTTCTGTGTAAGCAGCTGCAGGGGAAGGAAGCTGTGGGCCGGAGTGTGGGGCTGTAGGGATGCCTGACCAGAAAGAGGTGGGTTGGGTTGGGGGTGGTACTGGTGTGTGTATATTGGGGGAGAAATAGCCCCAGAGGTCGGGGACGGGAGCTGTTTCCTGGGTAAAGGGCAAGGCAGCTAAAGCATTCTGACACCCAGACACCCAGGCAGGGACGTCAGGAAGGCAGAGATCTAACCTTATGTGTCCTTTGGGTGGGGCCCAAAGGCAGAGATATTAGCAAGGAATCCCCAGACCCTTCTGGGGGTGGGGATTCCTGTAGCCCAGAGGATGCTTGGACAAGACCAAATAGTGATGTTATGCCAGTGGTGTGAACGGTGAGGCTAGTTGGTCTTCACTCCAGTGGTCCTTGCCTTTCCTGGAGATGCTCAGCGGGGGAGCAGAGCAGGGCAGTGAATTCTACCATAGCTACCCAGGCCTGAGTGATTGGGGGCAGTGTGTGTGTGTGTGTGTCACAGACCTAGAGACCAGGTGTGAGAAAGGTTCTCCCCTCGGGGGCAGAGAAGGTCTACCCAGCCCCCACATCCCTGTGTGACAATTTCATCTTCTGTGAGACAGGAAAGGGGCTGTCAATGTAAGGGCCAGAGTTAACCTGTAAGCCCCACTTGCCCAAGCCCGAGATAACTTCCTGAAATGATGGGAGCTGTAGTTCTTGGGAAATAACAAGCCACATGTCTTCACTCCTCTAAACAAGTTTGCTTGAAGCAAATACACTGGATGTGCTTGATCACATATAGGTGGGAGGTCACATAGGCAGGAAATACATCAGGGTGATGCTTGCCCCTGATTGGACCTGATGGGAAATGCAGTGAATTAAAGTTTTTGCCTTTAAAGCTCCTACAAAATGTTACGTGTGGCCATTCTCTGGGAAGCTGGGAGTGGACCTGGCCAGAATCCATCTTCCTGGACAGCATTTAACTAGAGTTTGCTTTGAATTTGGCTCAAAATTGGGGAACTGGTTTTTTCTCTTGTGAATTTCAGGGTTAGCATCTACTCCATGCCATCCTGGCTGGGCATGATGTTCTAGGCTTTGAGAGGCAGACAGTGGCAGGGGCCACCAAGTGGATCACTGGACCTATTATGCCCTTGTCCTGGGTCACTAATGACCATCCCTGAGGTTCCCTGGTTTCAGGATGGATGACTGAAAGATGTCCCTGCAGTCTGAGCCCTGACCCTGGGGCATGGCTTATGTGGTAGTCACTGAACCCTTATGCTTTTCTTGATGGCAGATCAAACCACAAGGTAGCACTCACTCATTTTCTGTTTGTGGGGCTGTGTTTCATATTTTGTTTTTGGGTGTGGAGATGAGACCCAGCACCGCATTCATGAGTACTGGCTGGATAAATGTTTTGTCACTGAGCTACATCCCCCAGCCCTTCTAAAATTTTAATTCCCATAGCTCCAGCATGCACACGGGATTCTTGTCATGTTGCTGAGCAAACAGAAGGATGACAATGGTCAGAAGTCACCAGGCTGGTGCTAAGGACCCTGCTATTAACTACTCTGCCATCTGACAACATCTTGCAAGTACCCTGCCCCCTCCTGCCTGAGAGGGCAGGCTAGGGATTACAAGAGCAAATAAAGGTCCTTGATCAGTAACCCTGATGGCAGCCAGCCACCAGTGGCAGACAGCACAGCCCTCTAGATGGCTGTGTGACCTTCAGTAGCATCCATCCTCTCTAGGAACTGGGGAGTGAGGGCAGGCAGAAGTGGTGCTTGGGAGTTTGCTTTTGTCGGAGCTTCATGAACTCAGGCCCACTTCTTCCCTCAGATGCTCACAATCCCTACTTGACACCGGGCAAAAGCGTCTATGAGGCACTGCCACCTTCAGGGGCTCACAGTCTGTGAATCTCCTGAGAGTGGACCCTCCTTGGACTTGGCGTATGAATAACTTTCCAAGAATGTCTCTTGGCCAGTGTGTGGTCCACCTAGGGCTGGATCTGAGGTGTCCCAGCCCAGTCAAAGTGACAGGAATGCAGAACAGTGACTTGGCTCTCTTTAGCAGAACAAGGCTTCTTCTCATCTCTCCTGGGACCTGTCAGCACCTTGGCATTAGGCTGGCTGCTCTTAGTGAGGAAAGGGCTGGCTCCTGTGCCCTCTGCCAGGGCTGACAAGGACACCAGGTCAGGTGGCTCAGGGTGACTCAGTCTCCAGCAAGAAGTACTATCCACTTGGTCATTTGTGGCCTCCAGGACAGGAGCCACATGGCGCAGCTCTTCTTGAAGTTTCCCAGGAAGGGCTGGCCTGTGTGATGTTTGCTTCCTACTCAGGAAGGAGACATCACGTGAACCTGACCTCAACTTCATGCTCACCTGAACCCTAAGTCTGGCCTCTCCTCCAGGTCTACTGGGACCTTTTTCAGAGGCCCTGATATGGGCCAGCTCTCTCCACCTCTTGTTGACTTTGCCCATTGCCAAGTGTAGCCCTATGATCAGAATCGCAGTCTCGGAGCCAGGCCCTAACTGGGTTCAAATCCTGACTCTCTCCTGGCTGGTTGTGTCCACTTGGTGAAGTGATTTGACTTGACTGTAGCTGGGCTTCCCCCATCTGTGACGTGATTTGCTGTGAGAATTAAATGAATCCATTTGTAAAGTGCTTGCCACAGCCTGTTGCACAAGATGCTCGGCAAGTGAAGCGCTTCTGTATCATGCCTGCCTCACTGGGCCTCTGAGGTGGGATGCAGTGGAGAGCAAGGGCCTAAACCCTTTTGAAGAGGCATTTTCTGAAACACTTGACAAGTGGAATCTGTAAAGCTCTTAATGGCCACTCAGGTTAGGACCTCTCTTCCCACACACCCATGTTACGCTGGACTGATGAGGAAAAAGTCCTTGTTGAGGAAGGGACCAATGCCAGGTCATTGCTGCTGTGGAGAAATGACCCAATTCTTAATACTAGAGTGTTTCCTTTGACTTCTATGTCTTCTGAGTCCCAGGCTTGTGGGCTCCATAGATCCGTAACAAGTCTCCATGGAGAGCCTTCCTACTCTCGAGTCTGGGGTTGGTGATGCTGACTGTTCTAGCAGATAACTCTTGCCACACTTAAGATTAAGTTACTCACATTACAGCATCCTAAAGGTCCAGGTTGGGGAGGGGAATCTATGCTACCCCGATCACAGAAGGACACAGGGCCCTTCTTTCTGGTGATCTTGTTTCCATAAGCCACGGAGGGCTTGGATGGGTCATGAGGTGTGACTTGTACTTCAATCCTGTCCCTGAACAGGGTGTGAAATGTGTGTTTGCCAAATCGCGAATCCCTCCATTTGGGAGCTTGGCCCCTACCTTTGCCTGGGAAAGGAGATGAAGTAAGTGGTTCTCATAGAAGGATCCACTGGTGGTGTCTGGAGGAGCAAATTAGAGTCTCTGGTGTGCACTAGAAATTAGGAACCAGTGGCAGGGTTAGGAAATAGGAAGTAGAAGTCGGGTGAAGATGGAGAGGCTGCAGGGGAACCAGATCTGGAGTTCTTGTTATGGTCACAATATATATATATATATATATATATATGCATGCTGTGGACTACAGAAGACTCTAATTTTTAGGCTGCCAGCTCACAAAAAATGACACAGAGACTTATTGATTATGAAAGCTCACCTTAGCATAGGCTTCTCCCACGAGCTCTTATTTTTAAATTTTTAAAAAATTTACATTTGTAAATGTACATTCTTCCATGTGTCTGTTATTTCATCTCCATTTTGCCAGTCCTGCTTATTCCGAGTCTAACTGGTGGCTCACCTTCTCCCCAGACCTGCCTACACCTCCTGCATAGCTATTGGCCCTATTTAACTTTTTATTAAACTAGTCACAGTGACATATTTACACAGTGTAAAGAAATATTGCATAGCATTTCCCCTTTCTATCTAATTAAGAAAGAAAGGTTTCAAACTCTAGTTTACATTAAAAAACTATATACAATAAGGACAATCACCAGGTAAAGGATTACACTTTTGATGTCCAATCCATTTGTTTTTTGACAAATTTAGAGAAAATATTCAAGTTATCTATCCTCTCTTGCTAAGTTCATAGTTTTGCTAGCTAAACCATTTCTATCATAATTTGTGTTACCATCTTAAAAACTATCTTTTTAGAACTTTAAAAAACATTTTCTTAAACAATTTAAGCTTTTATGTCTCTCAACCTTATAAACTTTACATCTCTCTGTAAGTTTTTTTTTTTTCTGAATTAGCTAACAAGAAAACTGTAAAACAATAAATAACTACCTTGACTTCAATCCCCATCAGAGACCCAAGAAGGATAAAATATTACCTGAGTAACAGGAAGTTCAGAAAGCAATTTCCAAAACTAAGATAATTGACAGAAACATTGGCTGCCTGAACGGTCACCCAAGGTTCCTCTGCTAACGCTGAGATCTATCTTTGACCTACAGGCCTGCCTACACCTTGGCAAAGTTCAGCAGTTGCTTTCTTGTGTTCTGCTTGTCCAATTTGGACAACATACCATCAACAGTCGAGGCCAAGAACAATTTCTTTGATGGCTAACTTTCTCACAAATGAAGGCAAACTCCATGTTAGGTTCACTTTGAGGCTCATTATCTTTTTTTTTTTTTTTAAATATATAAATTGGTGCAGCCAGGAGCAGATGTGTCTCACTGTCATGAAAAGCCTTATATTGTTAAAATATTTTATTTTATTTATTATTTTTTAATTCATTTTACATACCAACCACAGTTTCTCTTCCCTCCTCTCCTCCCATTGCTCCCCCATTAAAATATTTTAAATGTAGGTCTTCCAAGTGTTTGAAGGCCAGCTCCTTCTGTTAAAATATGTCCTTTAATTGACCTTGAAAACATAGCTAACATGACTGTAAGTTTGATTGTTATAGGCAGTTAACTACTAACCTGTATTTCTTTATTATTCTAAGTAGCTTTTAAGGGATAAAACTTTATATTACATTTTTAAATGAGCTGCACAGGTACAATACCTTAAGCAAGAATAGAAACA